>NC_056728.1:927211690-927306690 GCF_019279795.1 Protopterus annectens
GCAGCAGGAGAAACAGCTTGGAGAAGTTGAACAGACTCACTTGCAGCACTCAGATATGTTAACAGAACTGCAAAAGGACTTAAAGGCAAGACCAGATGCATACTGTTTACAGTAAAGTGAGAATGGAGCAATTGAAATTAAAAATAGTGAAGGCTGAAAACAGGACACAAAGAAAACATCTTCATTTAGCATGCATACTGGAAGGAATAGAAGGAAGAGACCTGAAGAGGTTTGTTCAGCAACTGCTAGAGGAGTGAAGAGGCTTCTCAACACAGGAGGTGGTAATAGAATGCTCACTGTATTTGCCTCCTAGGCAGGGGACAAACAGAGAAGCAGACTGTATTTTGCCATGTTTGAGTTTGAAAGAGAGAGTTTTATTGCTAAAAGTTTGACAGCAGTGGAAGAAGCTATAATCTATTATATTATCTAATATTATTTTATTATATTATTACAGCACATTATACATTTTTTATCTCAAATTATCTATGGTATGATACCCAGTTATTCTCACTAGGGATATATAAAACTGATGACCATGGGATGGATAAGGGCAATCTCTAACCAAATGGGCTAGATTAATTTGAATACAAAAAAAAGGGAAATTGGCTAGGCTTAAAATGACCCAAAAGGGCAGCCAGCCTAGTACTTACCTACGAACCTCTGCTATGGGGAGGTGAGTATAAGTCAAGCATGATTTCAGTGAGGAAATATACAAGATGAGGAATAAATTTATCCCTGCAATGAAACTGTGCAGAGTAAAATCTGTGATTCAAGGTTTTACACACAGCTTTGTTTTTTTTGTTTTTTTTTTTAAAGTACAGTTTCCTACAGATGCTAAGACTTTTACTGATTTGAAAGAGGAACACAGGGACATAATGGAATGGAAGGAAGTAATGGAACTGCCTGGCAGGCATGGAAGCATGAGGGCACAGTGGGAACCCTGAGGCTCAGGACAATCACTTAATGTCAGTGAATGGCAAAAGAAAATTAATGCCATGATACCAAAGAAAAAAATAAGGTGCAACTGACACAATCAGGCAAAGACAGAGACAGACAGTATATAAAACAATTTTCCAGCAAAAATTAAGTATTGACAATGTAATTTATTAAGAACTCTATTAAACCTTGTGAATTAAGGCTATGATAGCATATGTTAGCACTTACAGTGTTTTATGAATATAAGTTTTGCAAGGTTACACTCACAATGAGGTAAATGAATGAGCTTATGAAAGAAATTACAGTTGTGCAAGTACATTTAATCATAACAGTAAATGTCTGAATTATCACTGCTGCAGTTGTCTTAGCCCATAGCTCTCAACCTCTTAGAGTAAGAAATCTGGACAAAGTAATAAATAATGGGGGGACAAAGGCCCCAAAATAATGACTTTTTTAAATATTGCTCTTACAAATGTAGAAAGTTGATTGAATAATAAGGTTTTGTACTAACATGAATTTTCTGACGACTATGCCAAGGTTAGAGGTAGATGAGGCTCAATTACTAGGAGGATAGGAGGAGATGAGATTTGTGATGTATAACCAATCTACAGGAAAGTCCCCAGGAATAGGTGGTATTCCTGTGGAAGTTTGGAATCTAGGAGGGAAAAAAAAACATAAAAATCTGGAAGGTTTTGTTTAACAGTACTTTAAGAGGACGATAAGTACCAACATCCTGGAAGACAGTGGTAGCTGCTAATACCTAAAGAAGGTAAAGATCCATCAGATCCATCTTCAGATCCACTCCGCATTCCTTAACACACTGGAAAATATTAAGGTACAGCCCAATACCCTTCTACTGAGAGACTTTAACTACTCCTCCATTAATTGAGAAAATTACTCCAGTACCAACTCACTAGCTCAACGTTTTCTGGAATTCATTAATTCCAATGCCCCAGACCAACTCATACTTCCCCCCACCAGGGGTATAAACATCCTTGAACTGGTCATTACCAATATGGGCAACCGTTGCTCTGCACCTGAAATCAATTCCTCCCTGGCCAGATCTGACCACAAGCTTATCACCATGGACATCCACATCCCACCCACACCTCCATCAAAGGAAACCACCGTAAAAAACTTATCCAAAGCCAACTTTGGGCTTCTAAAAACAGAGGTAGCAAACTTCACGATGTCCACGCAAATGGTTAATAGGTGTATAACTGCCGAATAATACACCAACGCACTGTATGAGCACATACACATGGGCATGGAATGGGCCATACCAAACAGAACCAAGACGCTCTCCTCCAAAAAAAGGAAGCCAATCTGGTGGACCCCTACCATTAACAAACTCTACAACAGAAGAAAAAAAAACTGTTGCAGAAAAGAGTGAAATCCCAAGACTGGAAAAACTCCCTTGTTAGCCTCAGCAAAAAACTGAGATCCCCTATCAATTCATCTAAAGCCTGTTACGAAAACAAAATTGATGCAGATTCTAAAGACAACCACAAGGCATTCTATAACTATGTTAAGAATCTAAATGGTAAGTTTCACATCCGCTCTAAGTTACAGTACAATGGCAATACATATACAGAACTGACTGATATTGCCAACATATTGGCCGACAGGTTTGGTGCTAACTTTACCCCCCTTTCAAGGGCCAATCTCAATACCTTAGGAGTGCCAACTCCCTATCATCATGGCTACACAGGTAAAAAATGCACTGCCCAATGCCAAGAATACAGCCTCCATGGGACCTGACAATATCCCAGGCTGTGTCCTACATGAACTGCAAAATGAACTGGCACCACACCCAAGTACCATGTTCAATCACAGCCTCAACTCAGGCTTTGTTCCTGCTGAATGGCACACTGTTACGGTCACTCCACTGCACAAAGGGACAGCAACCACAGATCCTGGGAACTACCGCCCCATTAGCCTGACGAGTCTGATATAGAAGGCCATGGAGCACATCATCATAGACCTTATCAACAGGGACATAGGGAATCTCCAAACTCTGGATCCACGCAGTCTGGGTTTGTGAAAGGCAGATCATGCCTGCTCAACCTGTCACAGGTAAAAAACGCACTGTCCAATGCCAAGAATATAGCCTCCATGGGAATATCCCGGGCTGTGTCCTACATGAACTGCAAAATGAAATGGCACCACACCTAAGTACCATGTTCAATCACAGCCTCAACTCAGGCTTTGTTCCTGCTGAATGGCACACTGCTACTGCCATTCCACTGCACTAAGGGGGAGCGACCTCAACTCAGCCTGGTAAGCTTGGTTCAAGTGAAGTAAGAGTTAGCTTATTTAACACAAAATTCAGATCCCAATGAGGAGCCACCTGGGTCCTAGGAAGCTTGGTATGCAACACCCCTTTCAAAACTCACATGAGATTGCATTGAAAGAGGAGGCTCTATGGACAGAAATGGATGATAAGTGAATCTTTATGGAGGAGTATAACAGACCAGAAGATGCTAACTCTCATGCCTGCTCAACCTGGCAGACTTCTTCGAGTCTGTCACCAGAGCTGTGGATGAGGGCAAGGTAGTGCACACAGCCTACCTGGATCTTGCCAAGGCCTTTGACACCATCCCTCACTCAGGAATCGTAGACAGACTCCTTAAACTAGGCCATAAACCCTTACGTCACAAGATGGGTAGCCAACTGGCTCACTGATAGAACCCACAAGTTGCTGCTTCCACATCCCAACACTTTTCTGAAGTCAAGGTTCTGGTAGAATGAGCCTTGCTTGACCCTGCCTGGAATCATCTTGTTGTTGTGGATATTAACAAAAAGTAATAGCATGAAGCAATAACTTGGAAATGGTCTGCTTTAACTACAGACTATTTTTTTCTTACCTTTACAAGAAATGAACAACTGGTCAGAATTCCTGAAAGATTTTGTTCTGTCTAGACAGTACCTGTGTTGTCAGTGAACATCCAAGAAATGGAGTCTCCTTTCTACCTCATTTTTAGGTTCTGGAAAGAAGAGAGAGAGACTGATGCCTTGGATCAAAGTAAACTTAGATACCAGGTTTAGGCAAAAATGAAGAATTAGTTCTCAAAGAAACCCTATCATTGTGGAAAATGAGACGAGGTTGACCCACCATAAATGCTTGCAACTCATACTTCTTACAGGGGTCAGAACAGTAAGTAATATTGTTTTCCTGGTAATGACCTCAACTCAGCCTGGTAAGCTTGGTTCAAGTAAAGTAAGAGTTAGCTTATTTAACACAAAATTCAGATCCCAAGGAGGAGCCACCTTGGTCCTAGGAGGCTTGGTATGCAACACCCCTTTCAAAAACATTTTCACATGAGATTGCATTGAAAGAGGAGGATCTATGGACAGACATCCAGAAATGGATAAGTGAATCTTTATGGAGGAGTATAACAGACCACAAGATGCTAACTCTCACAAATAATGTAGAACCACATAAACAATGACCCTGAACGGGTGCTGGGTTGTTTCTTGCCACCAACTAGAAAACCTTTTTTATTTACTAATACATGAAGTTTTAGTAGCAGGTTTTCTTGCCTCCTTTAACACCTACTGCATGTCCTCATAAAAAGGGTGCCTAAAATGTATTACAACTATCACCCAGGAAGTCAGTTGCAGTTGTTTGGGGTTGGAGTGTATCCAACACCCCTTGTTTTGTTTGGCGTTGGAGTGTATCCAACACCCCTTGTTTTGTGTGAGTAGATCCAGTAAGTGAGGATGTTTCTGGTAGTTGCCTCTGACAATTTCCAACAGAAGACAGAACCACTGTTGCCTGAGCCATAAGGAAGTCACCACAGTGATTTTGGGAAAGCCCTTCTGAATGTTTAGAATGACCCTGGATATTAGTGTAAAGGGTGGAAAAGCACAGACATACATTCCTGTCCAAATACAAGAAAAAAATATGTTTCCTGGCATTCTTACATGAAGTCCTGGAGGAGAATTTTGACAACTGAATACTGCATGTGGAGGCAAAAAGATCTACTTGAGGTGTTCCCCACAGCTGGATCAATTAATGGAAGACTCCCAGTTCAGTTTCCATTTTTGAGGTTTGTCTTGGCCCTGCTCAGTTTGTCTGCTGCACAATTTTGCTCTAAGGGTATGTAAGGTGCCTGTAGACTGAGATTGCAATGAAAAGCTATATTCTAGGCTGCCATTAGACTTGACAGCATTTATAAGTGCCAGTGCATTCACAATTTCATAGGTGTTTGTGCATCTTTTCTGTGCCACAGACACTGCACATTTATTCCTACAGGCATTCCTCCCAAACAAAGTCTGTGGCATTTGTTGTGACCAACTGTGCTGGAGCTGGAAGAGAGAGAGAGAATGGGAGACCTGGATTCTGACAAATTTGGTGTCTCCACCAAAAAAAGTTTCCCTCTTCACAAACCCCAGCATTTTAATCAGGTATGAGGAAATTGGGATAATACAGATTTCAAGTACCATTAGATTTTTTTCCCCACATGGAGTCTTGCAAAAAGTTCTGAGACCCCAAATCATGAGAAATTCCCTGGATGAGATAGTCTGGAAGGAAAAACTCAAGAATAGGATCTATTTTATCCTGTGGAAGAAAAAATCTTTGAACTGAGGTGTACAGGTGACATCCCAGGAAAACAATCATGTGAGAAGGAGTTAGATAAGACTTTTGTATGTTCTCCTAGAACCCCATTCTGTGTAGGAGATCCCTTACCCAGATGAGAGATTCTGGTCACTTTGAAAAAGACTCTGCAAAGATAAACAAGTAGTTTAAATAAGGAAAAAAATGAATACTTAGCAGTCTGCAGTAAGCTATCACAGGAGCTAGATACTTTGTGAATACCCCTGGAGCAGTGAATAGACCAAAGGGTAATTCAGAGAACTGATAATGTAATCCAGACAGAAAACCTTAAGAAACATCTGACACCTGAATCTATGGGACTGTGATGACAAGCATATTTTAAATCTGAGGTTAAGAGAAAACTTAAATGAGGAAAAAGGAGTAACAAGTTTTACATAACATTTTGCACCTGGGCACTATCAAGGAAAGATCCAAAACTGTTCTCCAAGAATCCTCTTTCTGTGGCACTAATAACATTCTTCTCTAACTCAGGAGGTGGGACTGCTTCTCCCAACCTCTGAGACAAGAGAAGCTGAATAACAGGAAGGAAAAAAGGAGTTTGGTCTGCTGGATTACGGGGTGAATCCTTTGAAAAGCAGGGAGAGACTCCCACTGCCATCTGTAACCATGATGGATTACTTTCAGATCCCATCTGTCTAAAACAATCGGTTACCAAAGAAAATAATGGAGGTTCAGAACTCCTGGAGAGATTAAGGGGTTGTCAGGGTGGAAGGGGGAGGGGAGGGGAATCTTGGTTATAGTCATTCACAATTATTAGACTGTCCACTGTTCTGGGAAGTTCCTACTTTCTTTTTGGAACTTCCCATCCTGCTATTGTTTTTTTTTAACATTTGCTTACCAGCAGCTTGCTAGGTGTGTTTATTTTGCTTATTAGAGAAGGCTGTAGGGGTAGCATTAAATCCATTGGCAACATGGTAGGCGAAAAAATCTGAGAGCTTACTTGAATAACTTTACCCTTATCACAGAATTTAAGGATCTATGCAACAGATGGCTCAAAAGCTATTTCTTTACCTAAGGAAGAAGTTCAAATTCATTTTTCTAACCTTCTAGTTATGAGAATGCAAACAAACAAATCTCCTAATAACAGTTACAGTGGCAGCAACCCTGGAAGAGGCAGCAATAGAATTATAACCACATTTCAAACAGTGAGTAGCCAGCTGAGATGCAGATGACACAGATGCAATCAAATTATACACATAAGATTTCTCCTCAGAAGAGGAAACAGTTGCAAAAATATTCCTCATATTCTCAAAAAGGTAAGAGTAAACTTTGACGCAAGAACTTGACAGCTGACATTTCTAAAAAGAACCGCTGCAGAAGAATACACATTTTCCCAAAATCCATCAAAAGCTTTCTCATCCTTGTCAGAAGAACAGGGACTGCTACTAACCAAATGTTTAGCAGCAGTTCAGTTTAATAAAGCAATAGCTCTTGGGTCTGATCTGGGATAAGTGTATTAAAACATATAAGACTGAGGAACTATACAACTAGCTGGTTTCTTGGGGGCAGCAGGCTGACCGTCAGGCAAGTTACAGGCTTTGACAAAAACAACCTCCAATGCCGATCAAACAGAAGGAACTGGGGTACATTCTGGAAATTCTAGCTGTAATAAATCATAATACCTCTTTAGGGACTGCAGAATACCATTACGTTCCCATTGAAACAACTGATTCATTCTGGAAATGGTTTAAAAAAATGAGAATCCTTCAAAAGGACTGGCTTAAGCCACACTCTACTCAGAATATGAATCAGAAATCTGAGGGGGCAAAACAGAATCTGTCTCTTTGCAATCATTTTGAGGTTGAAAAACATGAACCTCTTCAGAAAATGACAAGTAGCTCTCCTTTGCCCACCAACAGCACCCCAAAAGGTGCAGAGGATGGCTAACCACTGGTCCATGGTGGCTGTAGGAAACTACAGCAGAAGGATCCAGGGAAAAAGATAGTCATTGGAATCGCCACAGCAGAGTCACCCATCTGCAGCTGAGGAACTTTTAACAGCATGTTGTGATGGCAGAGGCAAAGGAAGTTCAGAGGAACCGGTGGGCTGTTTCATGGTGAAGCTGAAAAAGATGCCAGATTCCCAAGGAAGTCTGGCAGTAGTATTAAAAAGGAACTTTGTCTTTTCCCCGGGTAGAGAGCAAATGCTGGAGGTGTAATGGGGAAGAAAGAGAGAATTGGGAACAAATTTTTGGTAGTGTAATAAGGTGGGAGATTTTAATAAATCCCTGGAGACTACTCTATCAGAAATACTGGGTGAGCAAATTGGTATAACTAAGGAAATAATTTTTTTAGCTATGATACAGACTCGGAATTGCCTAGACATAGCAAGGCCTTGCTGAGTAATTATGGTGAAGGCCAAAAAAGCAGTTACTACAAAATGGAAATCAAAGTCTAAACCAACTGTACTATAAGTAGTTAATATAGCAACAAAGATAAAACAACTGGAAATGGGATCTTTACAAAAAGCTAGGAGCAAATTACATAAAAAATGGGAACCGTGGGAACAATACATGCAGGATAATGTTTTGGTGGAGAAACGACATTTAAAAGAAGGCAAGAGTTGAATGAGCTATGTAATGTTTGACTGACAATTGGATAGACTAAAAGTGATGCATAATGTTTGCAACTAAAATATGTCAATATGGTTTGTTTTCATTTATATAAAACTATGATTAACCATGTCATAAGTGATAATTTAATAAAGATTTTTTTTGTTTAAAAAATGAAAATTTTTGAAGCGATTCATGCAGAAAAAAAGTTTAGAGGAAGAAAGACATTTAAGAGAAGGCAGGAAATGAATAATTTATACAATGTTGTTTAGATTATATGATATATAACAATATATGTGATTATATATATATCTTGTGAATGTAAGCTTGTTAATATGGCTTGATTGCTTTTATACAAACATAAGTTTGCCTATGTCACAAGTGATAATTCAATAAAAAGGCAATTCAAACACCTACCCAAGCCCCCAAAAGTAAAATACAAATTTTACCAGAGAACAATTAGTTTTAAATATGATTTAACAACTTTTTACCACAAAAGTAAAAAATGTGAAGCTTCCACTTAAAAGTAAAAGTTGCATGACAGTCATTAAAACACATTTCCTAGCTTTAAAATTAATATTTTACAGATAAAGTATGACTTCTGTCAGAAAAGCTCTAGAGGATGGTCCCACCCCTGCCCTGAAGGGAACTTATCGGCCCAGCAATGGAATATTGTTACCCGACTGTCAATCCTTGAAAGCTCACAAGAGCACTCTATTTTGGCAAGAAAACTGAAGTGCTTGGTGCCTATGATTAACTTTTTAATCAGTTCAGCTTGAGCTGCCTAACAGTTTGGGTGCATGGAAGGTGCCCTGAAAGCCTTTGAAGTTGTCCTGATGTTATATCCTTTGCAGTATATATCCAGTATAGTTAAGGCTACTACAGAAGTGATCCATATGAGGAACACTGGTAATTACTCACTGTGCCTGCAGGGGAGCTTAGGTCAAACACTTTGCTAATGCACCACAGCCAAAAGATAGCCAAGCTACTGTGTTTTTTTCCTGCAATGGAGAAACTGCCTTAACCCTTACTTGTGTGGGGATCAGTATACCTTGGGAGTTTCCATACTAAGTGACGTAAATAGCTTAATTCAAATTTATTATAATGTTTATTGTATAGGTCATAAACATGCAAACTTCTTATAAATGTACTGGTTATATGGTTGGAAATTTATGGGAAATTGCCAACATAAAAGTCGTAGTAAGACAACATGGCAGACAGTCAGTGAATATTCTTTGAGGTTTGGAGGGGACATGAATTTGTTAATTGACAGAATTGTTATCGATTACAGAAGGTAAAGCAGTATTAAGGCAAGTGCTGCATGAAGGGATGCTGAGCTCATAGACAACTGTACAAGTAATTTCATGGAATTTAAAGGAGTTACAAAACCCGGTAAAGGGGGATAAAGTAATGGGCTGGTTAAGAAAAAGTTCCCAATACACTGTAATCCTTCAAAAGACACATATGGACAAGGCTAAACATGAAAAGTTGGAAAGTATGGACTCAGTAGTGTGGTGCTTTCTTTGTTTCCATTATAAAAAAGGAGGGGTGATCCTAATGATTAGATGGATAGTATGACAGATGATAAATGGAGATATGTGGTGGTGAAAGTCTTGGACTCACAATTAGTTACATTAGTGTGCCTCTCCCCCACCAGAATCCCCACTGGAGGAGTTAATCGTGTGGGCATGCCATTTTAATTTAATAAGTCAGCATCAAGGTACAATAATGCAGTTCTTAATACTGAGTTTAAGACCATGGCTTTGGCACCATTTGTTAATCAGTGATGGGCCTTCTTGAAGAATGTTAGTGTCTGCAGGGGAGTGGATGATAACCCCCAGCTTGCAATCACCTGCAAACTTAGTCAGCCATAAAACTTCAGTGTTTGCTTCCACTTCACAGAAATAGATGTGGAAAAGGAGCAGGCCCAGTACCGAGCCCTGTGGGACTCAGCCAGTGACTGGCCTCTTGGTGCATGTGGCCTCATCTGTTTTGCCCTCCTGGGTCCTATCATTGAGCCTGTCGGCTATCCACCAGGTGATAAAAGAGTTTATACCTAACTTAGTGAGCTTGTCTATAAATCCTAACTGGGGTATTGTTTCAAAAGCCTTGGTCAGGTCATGGTTAAGCTGTATACACAATACTGTCTTCATCCAATGCTTTGATGACCTTCCTCATAGTTAAAGTGGAACTGTGATGGGTTCAATGTTTGCAGATTACCTATGTCCTCACTTATCATATCTATGATGATTTTTGCCATGGCCTTACAAATTAGGCTGGTCAGACTTATGGGCCTGTAATTACCCAGATTGGTGATTCAAGTGGACCAGAGAAATCTTGTTTCATTCTATTTAGTAAGCATTCTGGGATGTTATCAGGGCCCATTGATACAATGATTTTGGCCTTGGAAAGTGCATTGATGACTGGTTCCCTACAAATGGTTGGGGGGTGTGGTATGTTACATTTCCTTTGAACTACTGGAGGGGGGGGGGGGGGTTTGACATGAACCTGTCAGTCAAAAGGTTGGCAGTGGCCTCTGGTTTAGTGTGGGTGATGCCATTGTTGTGCATTTCCCTCGAGGTTACACACATAACTGTAGAAAGCTTTGTGACTGTCTCAAGTATTAATTAACCCTCTTAGATGCCCGATTAGATTGGTCAGTGGGATTTTATTATTTTGGGCTTTGTTCCTCCTTTGCTTGGCCAAGTTTTTCTTTTTCTTTTGCTGTATACTGATACTGTGATTCCACCAAGGAGACTCGGCTTTTGAATTTGTCTTATTCTTAGTACAAGTGGGAACAGCTTGTGATATACAGCTATCAATATGGCTGTACGGGGATTATAAATAGCTCAGCATATGCTGTGGTGTCTACTGGGTTTGGAGGTGCTTGGAATTTAGCCAAGGTCTCAGTACAGACAGGTTAGCCTTGGAAGTGTTCCTAAAGGTTTTTGGTTTCGATAAGTCCCCAGATTTTAATTTTTATTTCAAGAAATACATTTTGGTCTGATCTGATGAGTGAGAGCATTATGTTCCACCATGCTTGTGCCTTACTTTTTTAATTTCTCCAAGTCTTTTGGGTTTCTAATACCATGACGGGAATGGACCCCATTCCTAAGTTAAAGTATGATTAAAGTTAAGTATTGTTTCAATCTTTGATATTAGCCAGAAGTGCTTTTCGCAGCACCTGCAATGTGCCCAGTACTGACTCCTACAATTCGTATGGAGTTACATGTGTCAGTAACATCCCCAATTACAACTGTACATTCTTTTTTATAAGACCCGTTGCTACTACTACTATTGGAACTGTATGGGTATGCTTCTTCCACATTGCCCTCATTTCTACCTGCAAATCCTGGTATTTTATGGCTTTGTGTCTCTCTGTACTTAAGACACTGTAGTCACTGGGTGTAGCAGTTTCAATGATCAATGCTACTTTTGTCTTCTTTTCATGGACCACCGTATCTGGTTTTCTTGCATCTATTTTTTGAACTGCTGGTAATGGGTGATCCCATGTGATATAAACTTCATCATTTCCTACAATGCGTTGAAACTTCATCATTTCCTACAATGCGTTGTTTCCAGTGTTCTTCAAATACTTCAATATTATAATGTTTGCACACTCCCCAATGCAACAGTCTTGCCACATTATTATGCCTTTTAGTATACAGTCCTTCTGCTGTTAGTATATCACAACCAGCAGCAAGATGTATACCTGTTTCCAATTCTGTTTTACAAAACCTAAATTTGTCTGTCTCTCCTACACGTTCAATGAACGTTGTAAACCAATTTGTATGTAGTCCACTATCTTGGGCCGCCAATATTAACCTTGCGCCTTCTGATTTAAATTCACATCTTCTTAACCATTTCTGCATTTGATTCTGATCAATATGAAGTTGTTCCAAGAGTTTTCTATACTTGCAACTATAGTTATGTATTTTCCACATTTCTTGCCTTCTCATCTGATACTTCACCTTGTATATTCTTTCTTTATTTTTTGGCACATTCAGTTCCTGCTTGATTTTTATCTACTTCTGGTTTGATTTCCATGCCCACTTGACACAGATATGTTTCTGCTGCACTAAGCAGGGAAGTCATCTTAGATTTACTCTCCACATGGTTTTTAAAACATTCACTACTTTTGGGTCCTGTGAGGTGAATAGATATGTATGCAGTCCTACAATTGGAGATCTGTACATGTAATCAGCTTCGAGGAGGCCCATACCTTCTTCACAAGAGGGAATATAGAGCCTTGGTATACACTAGTTTTTATAAACCATTTGAAAAGCTTGAAGCATTCTTCTTGTTTTCCTGTCCAAATGATCCAACACCATTTTGGGGCCAGTAAATCACTCCAAAACTGTAAGTTAGGACTGGAATCAGCTGCCTTTTACAGCTCCTGGATACTGAAAACTCTCAAGCTCCTCCCTTACCCACAATGCTCTAGTCCCCTACCATATCTCAGATCTTGTTTGCTGCCCTTCTGATCATTAGAAATTTGGAAACCACCATAATACAAGAAACCAATATCAAAGGCAGACACATTGGTTCCCTTAGTTTCTTTTTGTTCTTCCAGAAATTACTAACAAAATGGTAGGGGGTTGGAGGGAGGGAAACTGAGAAAGAATGAAAATGGAAGACACAGATGGTCAGTACATAACTTCTTTATCTGATATTCTCAATTTTCATTCATTCCTGAACAAGTGGGACAGAGTCCCCAGCTACCTGAATTCTGAGTGGACTCTAAGGATATTCCTGAACACCATTGAGCTGAAGGCTCCTCTTCCCCCAGAGACCAGATTCAACTTTTAATGAGTACTAAAGGTATGATGGTTAGTCCAAGTTGCAGCAGCACAAATATCCTCCATGGAAAGATCTGGATAAAAATACTGATGAAGTTGCCATGGACCTGGCTGAATGAGCTCTCAAAGGTTTTGGCTATGATAAACCCAATCTGTTGTAGACAAAGGAAATGCAATCAGTTAGCCACCTGGTTAAGGTTACTTTGGTAAAGGGCTTGCCCAATTTTGAATCTGAACAGGAGACAAATAATCTAATCTGATCTAATTTTCTGAATTTTCCCATTCTATGCAAATAGAAAAGTAACTGTCTGTGAACGTCCAATAAGTGCAAGATGTATTCCTCTTTGTTTGAGAAATTTGGAAAGAAAATTGGAAAACTGATAAGAGTGATGCTGGATTCTGGCACCACCTTAAGAAGGAAGGATGAGCTGGTTCATAATGATACCCTATCTTTATGAAAAATCAAGTAAGGGGACTTAGAAAACAGGACTCTTCTAGCAGAGGTCATGGCTACTAAAAAGAGTTTTCCAGGTTAAAACTTTTAGTTCACACTTTGCTGATGGTTCAAATGGAGACGGAGTCAAAGCTTGCAAAACTACATCCAAACCCCACGGTGGAGTTGTATCTTTAAAAGGGGGTCTCAGAAGAAAAGTACCCCTTATAAAAGCCTTACAAAGTTTTGAACAGGCTAAGGTGGAACTGTTAATTCCTATCTGGAAATCTGAAATGGAGGAGCTAGCCTCTTCATTAAAAATTATAGCCAAAAACTCAAGAACTTTAGGTACTGCTGCTGAAAAAGGGTCAATATACTTCTGTTGTGCCAAAAAAACAAATATTTTCCATTTCTGTACATCTTTCAAGTGGATGCTTTATGGGAAGACAAAAGAATGTGACAGACAGGGGAGGAAAGCCTGGGCTGTCTAGCTATCAATCAAAGTGTAGAAACCATGCAGTCAGCTTGAGGCCTGAAATGTCTGCTTGAATTACATCTGTTGGGTGAGACAGAAAGTCTGGAATTGGATCCAGAATCCATGGAGGGTGAACTAGATGAGGCAACATAATGGAGCTGCTCAACTTGTCTGTTATCACACTGGATTTTCCCCAGAATGTGCGTTGCTATCAAAAAATGACTGGATAAAATCTCTCAATGCCACAATCTCGAAGCTTCTTGATGCAAGGGGTAAGTTCTGTTTTTTCCTTATTTGATGATTACCATTTGACTGGCATGTTGCCTGCCTGAATCACAACAGTCCTGGAAGGGAGAGAGACTTGAAAGGCCAGCAACATTAGGAGGATAGCTCTCATTTCCAAAACACTAACCTGCATGTTGGCCTCTTCGGTGGACCACGTGCCTTGGACTGTCTTTCCCAAGATATGCCCCAGTCACCCAATTTGGGAAGCGTCTGTGGTTACTACAGCCATGGGTTGAGGAAGGATGAAGGGGTGGGCATTGTAAAACCAAATCGGAATGAATCCACCATAACAGGTAATTTCTGCAAGCCTTACTCTGTTCGGGTGGCCGCTATGGTCCACTGAAGGGTTCTAATATGGTAATTTGCTAACAGCACTAAAACTATTGCAGCAGACACTGACCCCATGACTTGGAGAGTCAATTGAGTGGATAGGGAAGAATTTTGGATTATCTTTTTGACTTGAAATCAAATACTCTGAACCCTTGGGAAGGGAAGGGAAGCTGCCACTAAAACTGTATTTAACAAAGCCTCTATGAACTCTAATATTTGAGATGGTTCCAGCTGAGATTTGTTGTGACTGATGGTAATTCCTAGGTGAGAAGACAGTTCGAGTGCATAGTCCCATGCTTTTATTAGCGGATGTCTGGTCAGAGCAGTTAATAGCCAGTTGTCAAGATACGGAAACACCTGGAATCCTTGCAGTCTCAAGTGAGCTGCTACTACTGCCATGCATTTGGTGAACAGCCTGTGGGCTGTGGTGAGGCTAAGGGCAGATCTCTGAACTGGTAATGACTGACTTCCAGCCATAAGTGTAGGTATTTTCTGGACTGTCTGTTTATTTTTGTGATAGTATGCATCCTGAAGGTCTCCTGATCATCCTATTGCAGGAATGGCAAAATAGACTGAAGCATGACCATCTGTAACTTCGTGTATTAAACTTATTTGTTCAGAATGCTGAGATCCAAAATGAGTCTCCAGTCCCCTGTTTTCATTGGCACTGAAAAGAATCTTGAGTGGGTTCAGGATTCTTTCTGCTCTGGGGGTACCTATTGGAAGAGTTTTTTTTCTAGCAGCTTTTTTTTTATTTCTTGTGCTGCTTCTTTCCTCTGACTAGGTGGAATACTGGGAATTTTGTTTATTATTGCGGGGGGGGGGGCATTCTATAACCTCTGGAAATAATCCTCTGCTCCCATGCATCTTTTGTAATGTCTAGCAAGGCTCTCTGGTACAGGGATAGATGACCCCGATTGCCTCCACAGGTGAACAATTGGGCTTCCTTTTCAGGAGCGCTGGTAGGATCTTTCAGAGAAAATTTCCCTAGATAATTGATTCTGTGGGTGTCCTCTGTCGCATGGATGGCATATTCCATTATAGTTCCCCCCTCAGCCCCTGGGGGAACTATTTCCACGTGTGTCATGGAAAGAACCCTGGGATTTTTTGAACCACATTTTTTGACCACCTCGCCGATTCCTAGAGAAGGCTTATTGAGGAGTTAAAAAACATATGTCCACTGCAGACTACCATCCTGTTTACACCTGGATAATATATCTTTAACTTAAAGAACTTCCGTCAAAGGCAGCATTGACAAAAGAGGACTTGAAGGGCTCTGCAAAATCACAAAGGTGCATCCAAGCATGTCTCCTAGTGGAAATGCCTGAACCTACTGCCCTTTAGGTACCTTCAGCTATATGTGAAATGAGCCTCACGGACAAACTTGAAATGGACTGTAGGGTAGCCAACTGTGAGGCAATAGAGGTCTCCGCCTCAGAAGTAATGGTCCCAGATCTGGATAAAAACAATTGAGGAAAAAAAAAAAAAAAAGTAATGGTCCCAGAGAGGGATTTGGACATTTCTTTAAACAAATCCCTCTGAAATCCAGTGAAGTGTGCCAAAACATTCAGTGACCTAAGTGCAAACGTCGTCGAAGCATACACACACCTCCCAAAACTGTCCAACACTCTAGGCACACTGTTAGGGGGTAAACAGAGGAACTCTGTTCTGTGAGTTCCTTTTTTGTGGCCACTGCCACGACCATGGCACCTACTGGTACTCCTTTACTCCAGAATTTCTTACCTTTAGGTGGTGCCAGGATCCTGTCTGGTCTCTCAGGGATCAGCACAACAGAGTGAGGTTCCTTCCATGCCCACCTAGAGATCAAATCAATGAGGTCACTGGTGGGCGGAGTCACATTTGAGGTAGATGAGCCAGACCCAGAGGCTTCCAGAAATACCGATTCCTCTTGGGAAGGGTTATCTGTAGACCAACCATCCCTTTGTTTGAGAATCTCCAGAATGTCTCCAAAGGAGCTGTCATCAAGGGGTGATCTTGGAGACCCTTCCCCCTCATTAAAATTGGTATCGTCCGTGACCGACTCTTGAGATGAGTCTAAGTGCCTCCTCTTGCACTTCATCTTCCTAAGGACTTCTTCGGCAGGATATTCCACAGAAGTATTGGAAGATACAAGTATACCCCGCCTGGGTAGCATGGAGACTTTGGGCTAGCTGTCCTCGTGGAGTGGAATGTTGAGGCTCAAGGCACAAAGACATATGACATTGTGAATGGGGGCAATTCTTCTTCCTCTAGAAATTGAGAAAACAGCCTCCACTATCTTAAAAGCAAAATGCCCCAGGGAGGGGGAGCCGACAGTGCCGAGAAGACATGCTTTTGGACTGTCTGCTCCATCTGACTCAAAGGCAGCCCACCTGAGGGA
The DNA here is from genome assembly GCF_019279795.1 of Protopterus annectens. NCBI lineage: Eukaryota > Metazoa > Chordata > Ceratodontiformes > Protopteridae > Protopterus > Protopterus annectens. The sequence continues at coordinate 927,228,501 of NC_056728.1, forward strand.
GAGGTCAGAGCTGAGCTATCCAATGCTGAGACTCCAAGGGGCAGAGATAGCTATGACAACTTTGGTGTTGACTTCAACACCTCAGATCTGGCAAAGATGCTATGGCTTTGAGAGGTATCTGGTTCCGACACACTCATAACAGGCCCACTCAGAGAAGGCATTGGAATGGAAAATACAATGATCTTCAGATCAGACATGGACGGTTCTGGGAAGTTCCATATCCAACAGCTTGGAAACTAAAGGTTAGATATGAAAAGGATCCAAAATAGGTGGAGTAGTGTAGGTAAAAGTCTCCAGACCTGATGGAGCAGGAGCTGGGAGAACTCGCATCTAAATTTATGCAAACAGAAATTTCCTCACCATTCTATCCACATCTGCTTCTGTCAGACTCCTGGAAGATAGAGAAGAAGAGGCCACTGAAGGGGTCCTGGAGTGGTAGTGTCTCTCTAAGAAAGGAGATGTAAGAAAGGAAGGAACAGGATCTAGAGACAATGCATATCAGGTCCAGGAAAGCTTCTTCAGCTCAGTGTGTGTCGAACCTGATGATGATGTAGATTGGATATCAGAAGCTGTCGGATCTGAGGGTTTAGTCTTTGGATATGACAAAATTGGATCCGATCACTTAGATACTTTAAAAGGTGGCTGAACAGCAGGATCTGAGCTTGGAGTAGAAGATCCAGAAGAACCCTAGATATGCTTTTTGGTTTCCTTTCTCTCTATTTTCTTGGAGATTTGAGCTCCACATATAGTCTCAAAAAAAAAAAAAAAAAAAAAAAAAAGGTCGTGGGAAGCAAACCTTTTAAAATAAGCTTCTATGTGCAGTCTACCAAGGACGGTGGATTAAAGGCCTTACATAATTTGCAAGACTCTTAAATGAGCCAGACCTTAACAATACACACTAGAATCCTGTGCACCTGAAAGAGGTATTTTATGGCCATTACGGTAAAAAAAGGCAGCACTAAAAACAGAAAAGAAAAACTTTTTTAAAATTTTTATACAAAGGAAAGAAAGAAAGTCAAAATTATCAACAATGGTAAATGAAGAAACTACCACAGGGGTATAGTGTACGAGAGAAAGAGAAGAGGAAAGAATCCCAGCAATGGTAATTCTAAATTACATCAGGAAGTGCAGAGGATAAGGGAGGATATTATCTGATCTATCTAGAAAAGATATACTATATATATATATATATATATATATATATATATATATTATATATATGTATATATACTGCTTTTACTCACAAAAACAACACTAAAGCTCAACAGCTAATAGCTACCACATTCATATGCGAAGGCGGCCAACGAGATCTGAGATATGTTAGGGGACTAGAGCATTACGGGTAAGGGAGGAGCTTGAGAGTTTTTAGTATCCATGAGCTGTAAGAAGTGTCAGAGGGTCAGATCTGAACCCACATGTTGACGAATGAGTGAAAATTGACATCAGATTATTCCTTACTAAGTTTTATTTGCATTTGTTCATGTTTTATTGTTGATCCTTTATCAATTCCCAAATATTTACACACTCCCTCTTGCTCAAGTTTTTTTTATCACATATTCCTGTCCCAGGCTGATGTTTTCTTGGTGCTGCAGTTTTCCTGCTTTAAAGGTTGCTTCTGCACATTTATCAAAACCAAATGACATTATTATATCATCTGAACAAGTTTTGACCACTTTCAGTTGTGCTTTCAGTTCCTTACCTGATGAAGTATACAGTTTTAAATCATCCACAAAAAGTAGATGAGAGGCCTTTACACTTTGTTGTTTGCTGTGATCCAAATTACAGCCATGCCCTAATTGGAATACTGTCAAATGCTTTTTTGTAGTCTATCCATGCCATACTTAGATTCTTCCCCTTTTTACAGTTCTCCATTATGACTTTAACAATAAATGATTCTTTGTTCAATATGACTTTCTTTTGTTACCCATTTGTTCTACTGCCATGACGGAGTTTTCTTCTAATTGACTAAACTCTGCCAGCATCAATTACAGTGTATAGTTTATACGTCATCGGAAGGCAAGTTACTGGTCTACAGTTTTTAAGACAGCTTTCAGTTTCACTCTTATATAGGAGTATTGTTTTTCATGCTGTTAACCAGGTTGGTGCCCATTGGGGAAATGCATATAAATAGTTCTTACTCAAAGGATCATAGGAGAATACTAGGCTATCGACCGGAGGTCAATTCAAGTCTAGCTGTTTTATCCCAAGGTAATACCACAGAAATGCTAGTCAATACTCAAGATTGCATTTAGTAATGACTGCCCATGTCCAGAAAGGTTGCGAGTGCTATCCCCAGTAAGAATTTATGGTGCCCCGTCCACTCGATCAGGTTCCTCTTCAACAGTGTCGTAAAGGTGCGCTGTTTCAAAGATGCGGCAGTCGCTGGGAGACAAATCTGTCACCTCAGCATGTCCTATTTAAGTCACAGGCCATGTTTAGGTCCCTGGAACAGTTAGCCCTAGTCCCGTTTGATTTATGGATATGCAGTGAATTCATTAGGTTTGGGTCTGAGATTGCTCTGTAAGCCAGGTATAAGTCTCCCCTAAGAAGTATATATGATGCACAGTATAGTGACATGGACTTTAGTCAGTCTGTGTAAAGCACATGCTGGAGTCCCTTGATTTTTCTGGGTCTATATTATATGAACAAAGGTTTATAACACTGAATACCATATGATCGACACCATATGGTCGAAGTTGTAAAACTTCAAATAGTTTAAAAAAAACAAATAAAAGAATAAACCCTAAACTAAGGGTTGTAGGCTACACCCCCACAGCCCCCGCTCTTTAAATATACCAACTCCGAGACCGCACTATAATGCGGTAAAGGGACGATGTGGGGGTGCAGGGGGGCTTGCCCCTGCTTTAACCAGTTAGGCTACTTTTTTTTCTTTTCTTTTTTTAACTATTCAGTTTTATAACTTCGACCATATGGTGTCGATCATATGGTATTTGAAGTTATAAAACTTCATTAATATAATATAGACCTGATTTTCTTTGTTAGAAACCTCTGAGATCTCTCCAGTTACTTCAGATGCTTTGTACGTTACATGTCGAATGGGGCGTTCTACTTAATTATGGACCGGAATAGTGCCGAGTATAGAGGAGTTATAATGTCTCTTGGTCATGAGGCGATGACTTTACTAATCAAATGTGATACACAGAAAGCCTTCCTTACTACATTAACTACATGGTGGTCGAAGTTAAGGTTGCAGTCAACTTGTGATCCCAAAACCCTTACCACTTTGTGGGTACTTAGGGTATTGTGGCTGATTTGATAGTATTAAGGAACATTGTTTGTACGGACGGGAATGATGATGCATTTCTCTGCATTCAGTTTAAGACCGTGACTAAGGCACCAGTCATTTGTCTGAGTAAGACCCTCTGGGAGTATATTGACAACATTTAGAGTTTCAGTAATTGTACCCAGTTTGCGGTCACCCAGAAACCTTGTCAGCCACAACCCCTTAGTTTTGACCAGAACTTCTGAGAAGTATATACCAAACAGTAGAGGACCCAGCAATGACCTCTGTAGCACCCTGCTGATGACAGGTCTGCTGGTTGATGTGGAGTCACCCACGTTGATAGTGTGAGTCTGGTTTGTGAGCCAGTTGGCAACCCATCTTACAACAAAGGGGTTTACATTCAGTTTTCTAAGTTTCTCCATAATGCCAGAGTGTGGGATTGTGTCGAATACCTTTGCCAAGTCCAAGTATGCTGTGTGCACAGATTTGCCCTCGTCAATAGCCCTGGTTACACTTTTGAAGAAATCCACCAGATTTAACAAGCAGGATCTGCCCTTGATGAAGCCGAATTGGGGAGGATACAGGATTTGGAGGTCACCTATGTATTTATTTATGAGGTCCACAATGATATGTTCCATGGCTTTACAGACGAAACTGGTCAGACTTATGGGTCTGCAATTCCCCGGGTCTGTGGCTAGGCTACCTTTCTGGAGGGGAAATAACTGTTGCTATTCTCCATTCCTCAGGAACAAATCCTGTGGTTAGGCTATGACTGAAAAGGGTACTCAGTGGTGATGCTAGTTCATGTTTTAGCTTGTTTAGGAGAAGGCCTGGGATGCCGTCTGGTCCCACAGAGTTTGTCTTTTTTGCCTTGGACAAGGCTTTGCCAACCTGCTCTTTAGATATGTAGGGTTGGTGAGGGAGTTTGGGGGAAGGTTTGTGATAAGTTTGGAGGGGATAAGGGAGTGAAATGTTCACTAAACCTATCCGCTAGCAGGTTTGTTATCTCTGCGGGGTCAGTGTGTGTGATACTGTTGGTCAATAGTTCTACACATCCTTTGGTCCTATCTTTTAGGCTATGTACATAGCTGTAAAAGGCCTTTTAGTTATCCTTGGCTGTGCTTGCTAAGTTTTTCTTAAAGAAGTCCTTAGAGGATTTGATAAATTGTCTTATTTGCCGGTTGAGGCTGAGGAGGGTGCTTTTCCACTGTTAGGGCCTATCTTTGCTTTTTGGCTAGCAACATTTTGTGTTTATTGTAAAGTTTGCTGATGCTGTATGTCCACCATGGTGGCTTGTTTTTACTTGGGGCTCCGGATTTGATTCTTTCTGGAACAGATAAGTCTATACACTTATGCAAGTGATTGTACAGGGCTTTAGTGTAAGTTTCTATGTAGTTACCACTTCCAGCTGGGGGTGGGGCTTGGAATGCATTTATACCTTCACCTAGAAGGGTATAGCTTGTTTTGGTGAATTTTTTTAGTCTTATTTCACCCTTTGAGAATTCCAGTGTTACTGCCAGCTTGGGGATGACCGATTTGTGGTCAGTTTTAACTAATGAGGGTCTGGCAGTTGCAGCAGTGCATCTGTTAGACATATTAGTGAGGACCAGATCTAGTATGTTTGTTCCTCTTGTCAAGGTATAAACAATTTGTTCCAGGGCATATAATTAACAAAGTCAAGGAACTTTTATGCTAGCGAGTTAGGGCTAGCATAGGTTTCCCAGTTGACACTGGGATAACTGAAATCCTCTATAACCAGAGTGTTAAGTAATATTTGGATCGTCTCCAGTTTGATCAAGTACGATCTGTGCTCATCCTGACCCATGGAGGGGATCTATAACTGGCTATGACTTGAATGGGGATCTTACCCACTGTAACCTGAACTTGGAGGAACTCCATGGAGTTGTCTAGTCTAATTAGACAGGAGGTGAGCTTATCTCCAATATAGATAGACACACTGCCTCCTTTGGTTCTCACACATTCGTTTTGTGGTATGAAGGTGTGGAAGGCATTATAGCCTTGCAAGGTCAGGGTACTCTCGGAGGCCTTGAACCAGGTTTCTGTGACTGTACAGACATCTACATCTTCCAGTAATAGAAGTGCTTCCAGGGTGTGCAGTTCTTGGTTTAAGCTCCTAGTGTTTGGCAGCATGACCCTTATTTTGTTATGATTGGCAAATTTCATTTCGGCAAATTTGTTTTTGAGATCTTGCCTAAAAAGAGGCAGTATGGGGGAGACAACAGCCTTTGCCAGTCACTAAAAGCCTAGAGGTGCCAGGTGCAAACTGTCTCTGGCAAAGCAGCTAGATTTGTTGACCATGGCTTCTCATGTTGACAGGAACTGGATCCCCTTTGAATGTCACCACAAACTAAGCCAATTATTGAAAGCAATAATTTATTGTTATTTATTTAACATTTGTTAACCCGGAAAGTCTGACTTGGAATGAGACAATTTTCAGCAGAGGCCCGGGGAGAAATGCTCCAGACGCACATCTTTGTAATGCAGGAGGAAACCGGAGCACCCAGAGGAAACCCACACGAATGCAGGGAGGATGTGCAGACTCCGCAAAGAAGGCAACCCAGCCAAGAATCGAACCAGAGAACCTCTTGCTGTGAGGCGACAATGCTACAGCTGCACCACTGTGCCATCCACAGTTTATACTGTAGAAGGTGTAGGTAGTACGATGCTCAAGGCTAGGGACATACCTGCCTCAGACAAATACTCAGAGAGCTCAATCATGTCTATCTTCATATAGTCTAGTGAGGTACAACTCAGGTTATTCACTCCAACATGAACTATGACAGAGTCATAATGGTACTTTTTGCTGAGAGAACTGAATGCATGCATGATTTGACAAATCCTGGCAACAGACAGGCAGCTGACCATGCCTTTCTGCTTGTCCAGCCTGCTGAGTGGGACATCCGTGTGTCTCACTACTGAGTCTCCAATAACAAGACAATTTGTTTTTTGAACATTATTCCTTATGGGCTTGGTAGGTGAGACACTGGTGTTGCCATGGGTGCTTTGGGAACTGTGTTAGTTGTAGTAGTCTTGTGTTTTGGTGGTCTCTGGTGTTTCGGTAAGTTTTTTTGGAGAACTTCCACGTATGTTGATTTTTGTGTTTGATGCATACTATGTGCATGAGTAGTGGTGGGTGGGTTGATGACCTCTTCAGTGTTACTGTTTTGAGTGCAACAGAGCATGGATTCAAGATTCTTGGTGTAGCTACATCTCTTGCGCTCTGTATTAGAGTGAAGTTATTAGTAGAGGGTTGTCAATGTATGTGAGGCAATTGCTACACTGCCTCAAGAGACTCAAGTCAACAAGGGTAATCCAACTGTCCATAATGCTAGGTTGAAGACTGTTGTCACAAAGTGGAGCTTTTAGAATTGATCAAGGAGGAGCTCAGTGAATGGATCTTTCTGCCAGTTTTTTTTTTTTTTTTTTTTTTTGCTGGTGGTTTAATAGGTTACAGCTCACTAGCAGTATTTCTTTGACCAGGAAAGAACTAGGCAGGAGGGCTACACTAACATGCTACAGCTGCATCTAAGGGAAAATTTGTTGAGTTTATCTGCTTGGCTTTGGTGCACAGTTGCGTGGCAGTGGGAGGTGCTGTGCAATGCGCAAACAAGCCGAAACCTGCTCAAACACAGTGCTTAAACACAAGAAGCTAAAACCTTAAAAAAAAAACTTTAAAAAGGTTCAAAAGGACCAGTGAGGGTGCTTACACCAAGCCTTCGACCAACCACCCTTTACCAGACAGGTTCCAATCAGCACACTCCTCTCAATGGAGTGCAGAAGGGCTCCTTCCAATCAAAGATGGCATGGAAAACATGCTCAGAACAAACAGCCACTACAAATAAACCTAGATGCGTCAAGCCTGCATCTGGATTATGCTACGGCTACTAGCTACCCTAGTTTTGTCAGGAAACACTTGAGAATGTTTAACACAGCAGAAAACTAGCAGTGAGACACTAAAAAATGTTTAAAACAGCAGAAAATCAGCAAGGAGACTAAAGAATGTTTAGACAGCTTACAAATCAGTTATTTTAACACTGCTTAGCAGGAAAGCCAGAACAAGCAGAAAAGATTAGTTTGCAACAGTAGAAACTACCAACAAATATTTAAACAGCAAAAATAGCAAAAAGAACTTTATAAACAGTGAAAACAGCAATAAAATATGATTTAACACGCACAGTAAGGCAGACAATTGCAGTACAACAGCACAATTTAGTACTTATTATATAAATACAGTATTAAAGTAGGTGGCAGGCAATAAAAAGTGCAGTAAATAGTATAAATAAGCAAAAAAAAAAAACAGGCAACTCATGCTTTTTGGGTAGCTCAGAAACTTCTAGTTATCTGGTATCTCAGCTCAGAGTTGTGGCTGGTAGCCTACCTCAGTTCAGCTCAGTACAAACAAGCAGAAATTTACCCAAAATGCAGGGCTTAAATACTAGAAGCTAAAAACTTGAAAAATGTAAAAAAAAGGTTCAAAAGGACCAATGAGGAGCAGCCACCTTTTACCAGACAGGTTCCAATCAGCACACTCTTCTCACTGTAAAGATGTTAATACCTTCAGCCAGAAGTTAGATGCTGCATCTGGGCCTGGGGTTCTCCAATTAGGAGCTTTTCTTAAATTGTTTCAATCTCTCTCTGTGGCCATTAATTATCCCATTTCATATCTTATACATTTGAACTTCTTATTCCTTTCTTTTACTTCTATCCATTCAGCATCTTTGTTATGTTCCACAGGATCTTCATAGATATTTCTTCAAAATGTATCTATTTCTTCTTTTTTGGTGGTGATTCAGTTCCTTTTGCTTTGTTTCCCAACTCTCTAAAAAACGTTTTGGGTGTTATTGACTTTCTGTAGTCTTATTTCTGTTACTGATATTAATATGTCTGTCCATCTCTATTAAGTCAAGCAACTCTTCTCTTAGATCATTTTCTTCTAAACTGAGGGCACATTCTTTCTTTTTCGTTTCCTGCAGGCATTCTACAGAAAGTTCAAGAGCATGATCCTGTGCCACAGTCTCTACAGTTTCATCCTGTGTCATTTGTTGCTCTTTCATATGGGAACTCACTGACCTATCCCTCCACAGCATTGACTGCTTCAGAGTTGCCACAGCTTCCATTTCCTTCCCTTGCTGTTCAACTTCAACTGAACTTTTGTACCAATTTCCTATGGAAGGCTCCAAAGTATCTTCATATTGCATCTGATCAGATGTTTCCCACTCTACTTGTTTCTCCTTAACTTGGTGATCCTTTGCTTTATCCTGCTGTGATGCTATCAGTTAGATTTTCTACACTAAACTCTTCACTTTGCAGGTAATCCAAAACGTCAGTTTCTATTTCTTTAACTTCTCCATTAACTAATTCTCTTTTCTACTTTTCCTCTGCTTTCTTATTTTTTGTATTGGGAATTTTTCCATATCTGGATGCCTTTGCCGATATTTCTCTTTAAATATTTTTGGTGCTGATCTTTTTGTATTGATTAGTTTTGCTTTCTCATTTGCATAAACATTGCACCATACTAAACTTGTTTTTTCTTTCCCATGACCATATTTCTTCTTCAGATGTCTCCCACTCTCCTGCTTCTCCTACTCCTTACTTTGGGAACTCGTTGTCCCATCATGCTGATATAATCTGCGTTACCATTAAATTCTTCGCTTCACAGGTATTTCATAACTTCTGGTTCCATTTTTTTTTAACTTCTACTATACTAATCTTCTGTTCTACACTCCTTCTTTGTGATCTTACTTTTTGTATTGTGAAAAATTTCCAGATCTAGATCCCTTATATCTCTATGAATATCTTTGGGGCTGCTCTTTTTATACTGATTAATTTGGCTTTTTCCTTTGCATAAATATTGCACCATATCAGATCTCTCTCTTTCCCATGGCCATATTTCTTTTTTAAAACGTTCACAAATCTCTAGATTGTGTTCTTCATATTTTCACACTTCCTCAGTTGCTTCTTTTTCAAAACTGCCCAAGGTTTCTTTGTCTATATAATGTTTTTCATAAATCTGTTATATCAATGAACATAAATTTTTATCTGAAGCTTATGACAGTTTTTCTTGTCCAAGTATTTTTCTTTCCTCTAATTTCTCTCAATCTTTTTGTACATCTTCTGTCTGGAAATTCTGGGCTTCTTACATAATAATAACAATACATAATTTCTTTCTTATCTTCAATAGCCCACTCTGTCATCTTTATGACTCTTTTTTTGGCCTACCAGTTTTTGTGATTTTTGTGTACTACTTCTTCCTTCTGCAACAGGAGGGACATCCTCCCCTGAGCCTAGCCTAGCCCCACTGTAGGAATGTTTCAGTGTCTTGAGGATATGACACTGTCATTTTTCCAGTCCTGGCCCTTAAGAGCTTGGTGGTAGAGGCACTGGATACAGTGTTACTCTGTATACCTGTAGTTGGTGTTTTAATGGAGTGTTTACATGATGGCTGAAGACACTTTAATGGCTGTGCTGTGCAGAATGTTTTAGTGTTTTAGGAAGGTTATCTGCAGGTGCCTCAGCATGGGTAGTTTTATGTATTGCGTGTTTTCCCTGTGCAGTAGGCATGGTGGAAGCGTCACAGACAACCTCTATAGGATTAGTTTTGGTTGTATGAGAGAGTTCTGCCTCAAGCGTTAGGGTGCATTTACACCTTTCACATATTTATCCATTTCATTAAGAATAAGTGGGTTGTCAGTGTACATGAGGCAATCGCTACAATATGCTACAATGCATATACCCATCTCAATCAGATTGGGCACAGAGAGAGTCAGAAAGTGCATACTCATGGCTACTGACCTACTAGGCAGGAGTGAGGGAAATTGAAATATTGAATAGATGAATAACGCAGGAAACTTCATGAGCAACACAGCTATGTGCAAACTAGATGAAGTGTTAAAAAAAAAAATCTGTCTAGACAACAAGGGTATTTTAAGGGAAACTTACGATGACAGAGATCTGCGTCTACATTGATTAGAAGGGGAAATTATGCTGAGAGATATCATCGTCTGTACAGATCATTGCTAGGTACCGCTGTCTGGAGAGCAGAAGTTCTAACTAAAGACTGTAAAAAAGGTCAAAAAGTAAAGATATTCACACAGAAACAATTAATACAGCTGAAACAGATGATATGATAATATAAGTCTTAGTTTGCTTGCAGGTTATGAGCCAATCATTGTGCAACTTGCAAATGAGGAATGCTATTGCTCAGTTACACCCACTAATTAGCTGAATTTTACTGTCTGCAAAAGAGTTCTTTTCTAACTGACCCTAGCAAAGAACTTTTAAAACTCCAAAAGGAACAAAAAAACAAACCAAAACAAAGTAAAGACACAAAATGGAAGTAACCAAACCTCAATGCTATTAAGGGAAAAACCTTTCAAGAAACAAATAAGGATCTGGCCTGAAAGAGTTGTCTCAACTCTACAAGACTGCTTTGAATGCACTGACTGGAATCTATTTAAAGAGGCTGCCAACACAAGTCTATGTATGAATTTGGATGAGTACACAGAAATAGTTGTGGGATACAACACAAAATATATTGTGGATGTCACCACACTGAAGGATAACACCATCAGAGCCAACCAAAAACCCTTGCTCACCAGTGAGGTATATGAATTACTGAGAGCACGTAATGCTGCTTTTCAGGCTGGAGACAGAGATGCTTTGAAAAAGGCCAGGGCCAACTTGAACAAAAGTGTGAGAGTAGCAAAACATGCCTACAGTCTAAAAATACAGAGCAACCTCACTGACCAGAAAGATCCCGGGCAACTGTGAAGAGGGATCCAAAACATCACAGACTATAAAAGCCACTATCCACACATTGTGATGATAACCCAGAGTTTTTAAACAAGCTAAACATCTACTTCAATAGATATGAGGAATGAAATAGAACCTCACCAAAGAGACTACCTACCAATGCAGATGCCACATCACTATGCCTTAACTTGGAAGAGGTATGCAGGAACCTATGTAGGGTTCACCTGGGCAAAGCAGCTGGTCCGGATATGATCCCAGGGAGGCTACTTAAAAACTGTGCTAATCAGCTGGTACCAGTCTTCACAGACATTTTCAATCTATTTCCCAGACATGAAAAAGTATCCAAACGCTTTAAGACCACATACATCATCCCTCTGCCCACAAAACCATCTCCAGCACCATTAAATGATCACTGGCCAATTGCACTTACCTCAGTAGTGATGAAGTGAAGTGTTTCAAAAAATGGTCAAGGATCACATAATATCCTGCCTACCTGCTACATTTCATCTTTTACAAATTCGCATACAGGCCAAATCATTCTACTGTGGATGCCAATAGTTCATCACACCTTGGATCACCTGGAAAATAAGGACTGTTATGTACGCATGCTGTTCATAGACCTCAGCTCTGTCTTCAATATAATAATTCCACATCAGCTGCTGTCTAGGCTGAGCAATCTAGGCATATAAAACAAAATATGCAACTGGATCCTCGACTTCCTGACTGAAAGGCCACAAATAGTTCGAGCAGGAAAACTCCACTCAAACAGCAACACCCTAAACACCAGGGTCCCACAAGGCTGCGTACTCAGTCCACTTCTTTTCACAATTTTAACACATGACTACATCGCTATGCATCATTCAAATAGAATCATCAAATTTGCAGATGACACAACAGTAATTGGCCTTATCAAGAGGGAAGATGAGGCGGCCTACTGGGAAGAGATGAACCAACTCGTTCACTGGTGCATGGACAACAACTTAGCACTAAATGCTGGGAAAACCAAGGAAATCCTACTCAATTTTAGGAAGCAGAATAAGCCACACACCCTTATCACCAATGGTGCCACAGTGGAGAGAGAGTAAACAGGACCAAATTCCTAGGGGTATATATCTTGCAAGATCTAAGCCTGGCCACAAACACTTCTGACCTTACAAAGCGAGCCCAACGTCGTCTCCACTTCCTTAGGAGCCTTTGCAGAGCTAACTTCCCCCCACAGGTCCTACTTACCTTCATGACTGAAAGCGTACTGCCAATCATCATCATTGTCTGGTATGGAAATTGCTCTGAAGCTGATCAGATGTCACTGGATAAGATCATTAAACAGGCCAGAAATATCACTGGTTCCGACCTTCAATCTCCACAGGACATATATTCAAACAGATGTTATTGTAGAGTCCGAAAACTACTGAGGGATATACACCACCCGGCTTATGGACTATTCAAACTCCTGCCAACAAGGAAGCGCTACAGAAGCATTAGATAAAGGACATCCAGATTCCATAACAGCTTCTTCCCACATGCTATCACACTGCCGAACAACAAACTCGTAGCCTAACCCATGAAATGGGTAAAACATTATTTATGTGCAATATGTCATTGTTATTTACATAACTCTCTGCATAGCTCACTTTATACATCTCTATCTGCACTATGAAAACTGCAAGTTTACGGTATATATTGGTGGTGGGCAAGTTTTACATGTGTGCCTTTTTTACTTATTTTTAGTGCTGTTTTGGGTCTATATTAGTTTGCCGAAATTTGTTTATAGTGAACACATATTCGTCGACCCTTATTCAGTGAAAATCATTTCCATGATTCGCTGAATAATCCAAGGGCAAAGAAATAAATGCCCCACAGCTGAATGGACCCACGTCTAGCCAAATCGAACCCACGCAAGTAGGGGGCTTTGCCCCCCCCCCATTACATATATACCAACTCCGACATCGCATTATAGTGGAGAAAAGGGCAAAGTTGTGTAGTTGGCCAACTACGTTTTTGCCCTTGGAATATTCAGCGAATCATGGAAGTGATTTCTGCTGAACAGGGGTCGATGAAAAAGAAGTTATGTCTTACCATAACATTCCATCTGTGTTGTTGATCTTTGTTCATTCATTACTGATGGGTTATCGGTTCCGTCCTCGGAACCGAGCCGGCCAATATCAAGCTCACGTCAGCCAAAAACTCTCGAGCCAAGGTCCTACCCAGAATGCTCTGCTCCCTGTTATCTCAGATCGAGTTTGCAAGTTGATAGATAAAAGTAGAGGCTACCTCTGGTCATAACAGACCTACAAGAAAGGAGTACGTAACATCAACCAACAACTTCTGGATGGGGGACGGAGGGTGGGAAGTAATGAATGAATGAAGATCAACAACATAGATGGTACATTATGGTAAGACATAACTTCTTTATCTGATGTTGTTAATCTTCACTCATTCCTTACTGATGGGAGAGACCCCAGCTACCTGTATTCCTGGGTGGCCCTCATGGAAGGACATTCCTGAGCACCATGGAGCCAAAGAAAGCTCTACCTCTGGAGGCCAAGTCCAATTTGTAATGAAGAATAAAGGTATGAGGTTTGGCCCAAGTTGCATCTGAGCAAATATTATTGAGGGAAGCCTTGGCATGGAAAGCTGCTGAAGCTGCCATAGACCTTGTAGAATGGGCTTTCACTCTGTGAGGCAAGGTGACATTGTTTTTGTTGTGGATAAAGGTAACAATTTCTTAACCATGAAGCCAATGCAACTTTTGATACAGGCTGACCCTGTCTAGGTCCAGAAAAAGCCAGAAACAGTTGGTCTGATTTACGGGTAGATTTTGTTCTGTAAAGATAAAATCGTAATTGCCTATGAACATCCAAGGAGTGCAGGCAATACCCTCCCTTGTTAGAATGGTTAGGAAAGAACACTGGAAGGTCAATAGACTAATTGATACATCACTCTGACACCACTTTTGGTAAAAATGTAGAATTGGTTCTCAGTGATACCCTATCCTTATGGAAGATAAGATAGGGAGGTTTGAAGCATAATGCCTGGAGTTCTGACAAATGCCTGGTCGATGCGACTGCAATCAAAAACAAAGTTTTCCAAGAGAGATATTTTAAATCATATAAAGACACAGGTTCAAAGGGGGGAGCTGTTAGAGCTTGCAGAACCAAAGCCAAATCCCAAGGTTGTACGGCTTCTCTAAAGGGAGGTTTTAGGTGGATAACTCCTTTCAAGAAAGTCTTACGGAGTCTGTGTGACATAAATGAATAATCTTGAAAACCAATATGAAAATTTGAGATGGCAGTTAAATGTACATGGATAGTAGAGGCAGACAGCCCAGAGTGGAAAAGATGTGATAAGTAATCCAATACCACTGAGACTGGGGCTGACAAGGGATCTGATTGTTTATTTGCTGCCTATAGTGAGAAACCTTTCCATCGGTTAAGATAGATTAGTCTGGTGGATGATTTATGAGATGCAATAAGAATATTGCGCACAGGGGACGAAAGGTTTTCATGCCTGGCAATCACTGTAAGTGGAGAAACCAAGCGGTCAGTTTCAGGGTTGTTAGATTGGGGTGAATCAGACCCTGCGGATGGGAGAGAAACTCTGGGGATGGACTGAAGCTCCACGGTTGATCTAGCAGGTGAGGCCAGATGAAAGGAAATCAGACTTGACAAGGCCAATATGGAGCAATGAGGATCACTTTGCTCTTCAACTGCCATGCTTTCTTTAGAAATTGGGAGATGGGGAGGATAAACATAAAGAAGACCCGAGGGCCAAGCATGGACTAGAGTGTCCCTTGTTGGCCTTGGTGACTGTCCCCAAGGGGAGGATCAAGGCAAAGTAGTTGCTGCACTTGTAGTTGGTTGGGGAGGCAAATAGGTCGCAGCAAGGCTGGCCCCAGCGGTTGAAGACTTTTGCCACCATCACAGGATTGAGGCTGTAGAATGCACCTGCTCAATTTGTCTGCTATCACGTTAGAGCTCCCGGGAATGTACGTTGCAATCAGAAAGCAGTTGAAAGCCATTGCCCACTGCCATATTCTCAGCATAACGGGTAAAATCTGGTGCCCCCTTGTTTATTGTTGTACCACACCACTGACATGTTGTTTGATTGGATCGCAATGGAATGGTCCCTGATGGAAGGATAGAGTGAAATACTTGCAACGCTAGAAGCACCGCCCTCAGTTCCACGACACTGATATGCAAAAGGGCCTCTGTCTCCGACCAGGTGCCTTGGACCAAGTTTCCTTGACATAGACCCCCCCCCCACCCCATCAGGGAGGCGTCCAAGGTCACCGTGGCTATCAGTTGATGGGGGTTGAAAGGGTGAGACCATTGTTGGGGAGTTCAAGACATCCACCAGAGTAAATCTTGCTTGCATCGCCGAGTTACACGTATCTGAAAAGACAAAGGATGTTGTACAGGGTACCACTGAGTGAGAAGTAGCCACTGAAGAAGTCTCATGTGGAATCTGACTAGAAGAACAATGGTAATCAAGGCTGCCATTGACCCCAATAGGCGGAGTATAGATTGAGCTGGGGATTTGTAGTGACTGAGCAGCGGTTGAACTAGTCTTATTCTCTGAAGTCTGTGATCTGGAAGGGATGCTGTGCAATTTCTTGTGTCCAACAGTACCCCTAGGAATTCCAAAGACCGAGTTGGGCTCGTGTTGGATTTCTCCCCGTTTATCATGATTCCCAAGCTTCGAGCTGTTAAGAGAGTATACTGCAGGGCTTCTCCCAGTAGACGCTTGGTGAGGAGCCAGTCTAGATATGGAAACGCCTGGAATCCTTGAAGTTGCAAATAAGCGATAACCACTGCCATGCATTTTGTGAACACTCCTTTGCTGTAGAGAGACTGAAGGGCAGGGCTTGAAACTGGTAGTGACTGGCTCCTATACAGAAGCGGAGGTATCTTCTTGAGCGTTTGTACATTTTTATGTGGTAATATGTATCTTGAAGATCTACAGAGCACATCTAATCGTCTTCTGCCAGAAGAGGAAGGACAGACTGAATGGTGACCATCAGGAATTTCTCTGTTTTTACACATTTGTTTAGTATACCGAGATCCAAAATTGGTCTCCAGTCCCCTGTCTTTTTTGGCACTAAAAGGAACCTTGTGTAAAAACCCAGATACTATCTGGTTTGGGGGGACCATCTGGATGACTCTTTTTTGTAGCAGCTTTTGGATTTCATGTGCTGCTGTTTCCCTTTTACTGGGTGGAACGTCGGGTAATTTTCTTGATGAGACTGGGCAATGATGGAAGGGGATGTGGTAGCCTCTGGATATAATTAGTTGTACCCAGGAGTCTGTTATCTTTTGTCAGGCAGTGGGGTACAAGGAGAAATGACCCCCGACTGCTTCCAGAGGTGAGCAGTCGGGCAATGCTTCAGAAGCGCTGATAGGGTTGGCCAGAAAAAGAATCTCAGGAAAGTAAATAATGTGGGAAGAAATAGCCAGGGAATTGTTATGGCTAGGCTTGTATAGGCCCTAGGGCTGATAGCCTAGTACCAACCTATGAACCTATGAACCCCAGTTTCGCAGACCTCCTCTTCCCCTAAAAGGGGTGTCTTCCATTGGAGTTTCACCCGCTGGCTCTAGGGGAGAACTCTGCACGTGCATCCCGTAAAGAACCCTGTGATTTCTTGTGCCAGACCTTTCCGCTCCTCTGATTTCTGGAGTAGAATCGCTGAGGAGTGGAGTGTCTGACACCAACGGCAGACAGGGTCTTGCCATCTTGTTCGCACCTTGCCAGCATATCCTTGACTTTAGGGCCAAACAAAGAATTGGCCTCTAAGGGGGCATTCATGATGGAAGCCTTAAAGGATTCTGCAAAGTCACATCCAAGCATGTGATCTGGTGACTATAGCTGCGCCTGCCGCTCTAGCTGTCCCTTCCGTTGCATGAGAAATAGGATGCATGGAAGAGTTGGAGATGGACTCTAGGGTGGCTATCTGAGAAGCCACATTACCATGGACTTCGTGAGAAACCGTTCCTGCCAAGGTTTCAGAGAGCTGGTTGATAAGATTTCACTGAAGCCTGTTAAAATGTGCCAAATAATTCAAAGACCTTATGGCGAAGGTCGATGAAGAAAACACATGCTTCCCTAATCTGTCAGTCGTCCGGGAGTCCTTGTTGGGTGGATGGACAGTTTGGCTCTCTTCTGCCAAATCCTTCTTAGTAGCAGCTGCCACCACCATAGCATCTACTGGAAGACCTCGTGACCAATGGGTGTGCTCAGCTGGGGGCGATAATATTTTATCTGGTCTCTTAGGTATTGCTTCCATGGTATCAGGAGGGCTTACATGCATGCTGCACTATGAGCTGGTTGAGCTAATCAGCAGGCAGGGTGGCCCAGGAGGTAGGGGACCTGGCACTAAATGCCTGCAGGAATACAGATTCCTCAGAGGAAGGATTAGAGGCTTTCCAGTCATCCATCTGTCTAAGGATCTTGAGGATGTTACCAAAGGACACCTCATCAGAGGAGGACTGTGGGGACCCTTCCCAGTCATCAAAATTCATATCTTCAGTCAATGACTCCTCAGTGGAGTTAATGTGCTTCCTCTTACACAATGATTTGCGGGGTACTTCCTCAGTGGGGGGATCTGAGGAAGACTGCAAAGAGGGGGTCTCCTGCGTAGGAGAAACCTGAGGCTCTTGTGCCCGGTGTCCGGCAGTTGAAGCTTGTGGAAGTTGCAGCACAGAGGGGGGAAGAGGACTCCGACAAAAGAGCTTTGCCTGCGGAGGCAAGCACCCTCTCCATGGCCTGGAAGGCTGGCCTGCCCAAGGAGGGATGGGAGCCTGGAACCAAGCACGACAACCTCAGAACCAGGGTCACACCCCACCCCCAGACCAGGAGTCTTAAGCAGACTGTGAACTGCAAGAGAGAGCATTCCTGGAAGGTGCCATAGAAAAAAATCACTGTGGAGCCAGAAATGCCCTCCCCAATGGCACAGCCTTTGGCCTGAGAACAGCCTGATGCCCAGTGCACCGAAGGCCACAAGAACGCTTCTTGTTCCAAAGTGAGATCCACTATTGGAGTCGGAGGGAGGGATGCTGCTGTCAGAGTAATAGGCTTCAAGACTTGTGTGGAAATCGAAGGAGGAGTATACGTTGGGGTTTCAGGAGATGTACGTTCACCTGAATGCGGGAACGTGGACTTCGAAGGTTGAAAGAGACCTCTGGCCACAAGCAACTGGTCAACAAGCTGCAACACATCCTGTTCAGAAAGACTCTTGGTTGACCTCATGGAGAAAGCTGATGGCGATTCTGGTGTTTCTAGGACTGCTAGCAAAAGGATCCAGTGAAGGGGAATATTTGGTCCTTGCTAATGCAACAGAGCATGGAGCAGAGGAAGTCTGCACTGAAGAAAACGGTGTGAAAAAATTCTGAGCTGAAGATGTCAGCGCCATAGTAGTTGAAGGTGTCTGCACTGTAAAGGCAAAGGTCTGCCCCGAAGGGTACAGTGCCATAGTGGAAAGTGTCTGCATCGGCATTAAGGACAGTGCCGAGAAGGACTGCACTGAAGCACATGTCAGTGCCAAAAATGTTTGTGCTGTGGAGTACAGAAAAGTCATACTTGGAGCTGAAGGTGACTGTGCTAATGGTGCAGAGGGGGACTGAACCAGTATTGAAGGTAACGTTAGGGGTTGCGACTGAACGGTCGGAACCGTAGTTGTCTGTACCGAGAGCTCTGGTGCTGGTATTGATAAAGGAGACATGGCTGTAGTTAGAGTCATTTGGGGCTGTGCCGAGCTTGGAGCTGACAGGGTTGCAGGGGGCAGCGCCAGAGTAGTAATCAATTTTACCTTCTTGTGAGTCGACTCCCTATGATCTCCAGAGGGAGAAGAAGGGAGTGACTTTGATGAAGAAGAGGAAGAATGCCTCTTGCGGGGTTTAACAGGAGGAGGTGAGCCCTCCGACCCAGAAATAGCCTCAGAGAAAGGAGTCTTGAGGAGACCTTATTTTTCCTCTCGTTGAGAGTCCTTGTAGAGAAATTTTTACAAATCCCACACAGAGGATCTATCGGAAAGCGGTAACTTATGGCCGCAATCCTTGCACTGCTTGAAGCCAATGCTACTTTTCTTATCCGACATAACTGCTGTGGAGACGAAGCGCAGTACCAAAAGGAAGAATAAGGGTTACCAAAGAAAAGGGTAGGAAGAGAAGAAGAAGGATTACCAACAAGGGTAATGGAGAATTACCACAACGTAAGAAAAGAGGGTAATAAAAGGAAAAGACTAAAGGGAGAGAGTCTAAAGTGTGTGATAAGGTAGGAAAATATTAGTATAAACATTTGAGAAAAATTTAGAGTAATAATAATATATAAACTTTCAAAGAAATTAGACACTTAGCTGAGAGAGTGGCTTGACGGCTGTACAGCAATGGGGCAAACAATATCTGAGGTAACAGGGAGCACAGCATTCTGGGTAGGACCTTGGCTCAAGAGTTTTTGGCTGACACGAGCTCGATATTGGCCGGCTTAGTTCCGAGGACAGAACCGATAACCCATCAGTAAGGAATGAACGAAGATTAACAACATCAGATTACGTGTTTGTTGAAAATAAATTTCAGCGAACTAATATAGACCCCTTATTTTGATTTTTATTTTTACTATTTAATTTTTATTAATTTAATCTATTTTCTTTCTGTAAACTGTCATTCTTATGGTACAAGCCTGAGTATCAAAATGTTGTGCAGTGATACACACTTTTCCTCTGTGTTGATCTGTACAACAAAGTTTACTTTGACTTTGATTTAAATGAACAATTCCAATCCAAAATCAAACAGAGACAGAGATCAGCAATAGTCACGTCCAGAAAGAGATCAGCAATAGTCAAGTAGAGAACAGCAGATCACTGAGCACTACAGCTAAATAAAGATGCCACTAAATACTTGTACTTATAGATTCATAGATTAGTACTAAGCTAACTGCCCTTGCGAGCCATTTTTTAAGCCTAGCCAATTGTCCCTTGTGACACTCAAACCCTGCACCATGTGTTTGCAAGGCAAACACCTTAACCATTAGGCCACCCTCCCTTACTTAAATGAGGAATGCTATTTCTTACTCCTCCCACTAATTATCTGGATTTTATTCACTGTCTGCAAAATAATTCTTTAACTGTTGCCTCATAGCAAGATGTTGTCCCGTTCGATTCTCAGCTAGAGCATCTTCTGTGTGGAGGCATACGTGAATGGGGCGTGCCTTCGTTGAAGGTTGTGCACCAGGGCTGGTAACCCAGTACGTAAAAAAATCCACTACCAATCATTAGCAGACTGGAGTTCTGCTGTGGCGACCCCTAACTGGGAAAAAGCCGAAAGACACAAACAAACCTAGACAACTCCAAAAAGAATGAAAAAACTTAAAACAAAGAAAAATGCAAGTGTAAAGATAAAAAAATGGAAGTAAACAAACCTTAAATGGATAACCCAATCCAAAATCAAATGCAGAAAGAGATAAGCAATACTGAGGCAGCAAACAAGTCACACAGCATCATCACTAGAAATCACACGGAGATAGGTATTTGGCCAAGAGAGCAATCAAGGCCTATATTAGCTAAGATGCAGTCTTATCAAGAACACTATGACAGAATGGAAAAGTATTAAAATTGGAGATAAGAGTATTTGTGGAAAATGATTACTCACTGTAAATCAGTTAGAAGAGAAACGGGTATATCCAAACATTCAGGGAGTGTTGAGAGACAGATACGAGATTCAAGCTTCTATATCCACCTCTTTATTTTACTAGAGGATCAAAGACATTTTTGAATGCAGAACAGGTACAGGAAACAATAAATAGTTTAGCCAATGAAGAGGGAGCCAGCAGGTAGAAAGGACACTATTTATCATATTTCTGACAGTAACAAAGCACATAGAGACTCTGCCAGTGAAACATTTTCCATTGTTGTAAATGAAAATACTTGAGTGACAGAATAAAAAAAACATGGGAGCTCACTAGGAGAACAAGAAAAACCTTGGATTTGAACTGGAGATACAGCTGAAAAATGGAGATGGTCAGAAGAAAGCCAGCACCAATGTGAAATGACTGAATAAACGGAAGATGCAAAATATCAATCCCATTAAATGATATGCGATCACACATGTGAAATGATGCTTTGTATGAAGTGGTTGAAAAAGGGCAATAGTAGTATCTGAATTTCCTGGTAGAATAACTGTGTTATTAATGGTGGATAAACTGTAAAGCATAAGCCTTATTTTTCATTACTGTTTACACTGAAGGGATTGAAGAGGAACTAAGTAAAACAGTTTTTATTCTTATTAATATATTATAACAAATTGTAAGTTGTAGTATAAAGCAGTTTTGTACAGTTTGCAGTCAGGGGCACTTTACATGTGAGATGGGGGGGTCTTATCAGTGAATGCTTTTGTTAATGCTTTATTTTAAAGATTTTGATATAAGAGAGTACCTTTTCTTAGTTGTAATTCATCCAAGAAAGAAGCAATAGGAATTATTTAGATGGTCTGGCAGATGTTAAAGTACTGATGAAGAAATGGAATCTCAGAGGAATAAAAGGAGCAACTGTAAAGGACTAAAAGGAAAATAAGGGAGTATTTGCTTAATATGTACGAATTCAGAAAGATTGCTGATAAGCAAGTCATTTTTGCTAAAAACCCCAAAGGACAAAAACTTTTTGCACAATGATTTAGGAAACAGAGAGTAAAAACAATTGTTGTCAAATTCAGGAAGACTATGGCAAGAAAAATAACCACAGACATCCTAAAGAGGTATTAAGAGATATTTTAGAAATGTAATGATAACCTGTATAAAGCAGAGGAATGTAAAAATGAAAATGGATAAAATGGAAATATTTATGGAAGACTTAATTATGCCACGTTTAGAGGAAGATAAAGCACTATAATTTGCAGCTGCGATAAGAAGAGATGGGATAAAAACAGTGATGAATAATCAGTCAACAGGGAAGTCTCCAGGTGCAGATGGCATACATGTTCAAGTTTGGAAGTTAGGAAGGAAGAAAGTGATAAAGATCTGGAAGGTTTTGAGCACCACCTTACAATGTAGCTATGGTATGATATCCCAATTACCAAAAGAGGATAAAAAGCCTTGCGATCCAGCTTTATATAGGCCAATTTCAATTTTTAATTCATGATTACAAAGTGTTTATGTATATATTAGCTAAGAACATGGCAAAGGTATTGAAAAAAAATGACAGATACAGATCAATACAATTTTGTGGAGGGGAGGCAAACTTTTAACATTAATTGTTTCACTGAATATTGTGGTCTGTCTGTCTCTCTGCAGTTAGAGGGGGTTATTGCTGTTCTCACTTCTTTGTTATTCAATATTTAACTCTTAGCCTAGAGGGTTTGTTTGTGCTTTAAGTGTTAGCCACATAGCTGGGAATTTATTTTCTGCTCAATATTTGAGTGGTTTCGCTGGCTATGATCAACTGTATTAGAAGCTGAAGTTAAGTACAAGCTTGCAGTTTTAAAGATAGTACTGTATTTTACTTTTCTGTTTACTTAATTGTTTCACTGAATATTGTGGTCTGTCTGTCTGCAGTTAGTTTCCCACCCTCCTTCCCTGTTCTTGTTTTGGTGTTAATCTTGGTGGCTTTGGAATTGCCTGCCCTCCTGTAAATCTGTGTTTGAACACTCCTCCTGGGTCCATCTCATTTGCTCACTCAACCGAGTACAGTGAGATCATATTTTGATTTCAGACACTCCTACCAGTCCCATCTGTTCAGCTCTTTCCCAGCTCTATCCAGTCTAGTGTCATTAGCTCATTCTACTGAATACAGAGAGAACATTTGAGAAGGCCAACCCACTTGGGTCCTTAACCTTGAATTATCTTCTGTTTCTCCTTTCTCCCTTTCCACTTTACAAAAACAAACTTTGCTAGAATCTCCTTGTGTTCTGACAGAGTGTGCATCTCAGCTGATAAGTGCATTTTTGGCACTTAACTGTTCAGAGTTGAATAAAACAAAAATTTAATTCAGCTCAGAATACAATTTGAATAAATTGCATTTATTTAAACTTTATTTGCATTATTATTGCTACACACTCAAGTGTGCTAGCTTGCACTGCAGTTGAATTGTTTTTAGAGCTGTTCTAGTGCAAAAAAAATATATAAGCTTGTTTCCTGCCTTTCCTATAACTTAGTCTAGTCCAGACACAGATTTGCCGTATTCCAGGGCTGTCTGTAAGCTTCTGAGCCCCCTAAGCCTTTCTGTGTTGGAGGGAAGCCTTCTAGCTTATCAGTGGGAGTGGTAAGCACTAGGTAACCTATCTACCACAAGAGTGGTTTCTGGTCCAGAAATTGTAGTTTACTGGCCATTTGGGCAGTTTTTCCACCTCTTTCAACTTTCTGGTTTAGAAGCCTGCATTTGCGCTTGTTTCCCACCTTTCCTGTAACTAGTCTAGTCCAGATACAGATTTGCTGTATCCAGGACTGTATGTTAGCTTCTGAGCCCCCAAAGCCTGTCAGTGTTGGAGGGAAGCCTTCTAGCCTATCAGTGGGAGTGGTAAACACTAGGTAGCCTATCTACCACAACAGGAGTGGTTACTGGCTCAGAAAGTGAAGTTTATTGGCCGTTTGGGCAGCTTTTGCCATCTCTTTCAACTTTCTGGTTTACAAGCCCATGTTTGCTTTTGTTTCCCACCTTTCCTGTAACAAGTCTAGTCCAGATACAGATTTGCTGTATCCAGGACTGTTTGTAGTTTCTGAGAGGTGCCAAAGTCGGCACTTCAATTTTTCCCTTAGACCTGCTAGTCCTCTCCTCTCCTGCACTTTTACTAGCTTATCAGTCTAGCACTTCACCAGACTTCTTGTAACAATTACTGTAGCACACAAAAGTGCTACCAGCACTAAACGTTCTACAAGAAAACAGCTCCAGTACTTATTATTAATACCCACCCATCCGGGCATGTCTAAAGGTCAGTAACCTGTGCTTTCTCCTATTAACCTGGTGAACTTGGGCATCCTGAGGCAATGTAGCAACTGCCTCATATACACTGACAACCCTCTCCTCTTACCTCCCAACACTCAGACTTGCGAGGGATGCACTTATATATCCAAATTGGAAGCCACGCGCTCTCCAGTCAAGATCAGAACAGCTGGTCAAGAGGAGAGGTCAACACTTGCACCACACCACATGGAACATGTAGCCCTCCAGAACAAACACCAGCACTGCCTTTGCATAAAAACACAAACCACACACCCACCTTTGCGGAGGCTCTCAATAAAAATCTACCCAAACAGCAGATACCTCCAAGGAAGAAACGCACTCGCCCACCACAACACAACACTAATCATGAGACGCATAACTCTCCTAAACAGTGTGCCACTCAACCAAAACCCCTAAGGCAAAACAGCATGCCCAACAAACTAGTCATAGGTGACTCGATAGTTAAGCACACTGATGTTCTACTCACTAGGTTGAATAAGGAGAAACTAACAGTTAACTGCCTGTCAGGATCCGCCACATAACGCAAGCACTCAGGTCCCTCAACAACACGTACAAATATGACTATCATTGTACATGTGGGTGTGAATGACCTGAGACGTACCCTCCCTGGACTACATGAAAAGAGACATGTAGGAGCTCTCGGATTATGTAGCTCAAGCGGGTAAGACCCTAGCCCTGAGCAGCACCCTAACATCACTCAGAATGATATCACAGTACAAGCAGAAAATGGTCAATTTCAACAACTGGCTAAGTTTCTGGTGTCATTCTAAGGGGATCCATTATCTGTCTGCTTGGGATGACATGATTAACACACCTCGATGATTTGCTAGAGATGGCCTCTTGCCACCCTTATAGTGCCTTTTTTAGGCGGTGTTGCAAAGACCAAATTATCACTGTAACAGCTACAAACAAATGCAATTTGAGGGTCATGCTGCTCAACACTAGAAGACTAAATCTGAAAATGCACTAGCTTGAAGCACTCCTTAAAATGGAGAACATCGACATTTGTGCTGTAACAAAGACCTGGTTCAAGGCAGCAGAAAGCACCCTGCACCACTAGGCTATAACTCATTCCACACCTTTTGGCCCCAGAACTTGGTCCGAAGCTCCAAAGACAGTGGTGTTTCCACATTCAGAAAGGATGCGCACACCTCCAGACTGGCAGCCCAGCATAACGCATCAGATGCAGCTAACACTGGGTAAGACAGCGATTCAGGTCGTAGCCTGCTATAGGTCCCCAACAATGTCCCAAGACTCACACTCCATGTTCCTAAGCACATTGGAGAATATTAGGGTCCAACCTAACACTCTCATAATGGGCGACTTCAACTACCCCTCCATTAACTAGGAAAACTACTCATGCACCAGTATACTTGCCCAACGTTTCCTGGAATTCATTAATTCAAATGCCCTGGACCAGCTTGTTCTTACCTGCAGTAGAGGTAGCAACATCCTTGACCTGGTCATTATTAACATGGGTGACCATTGCTCTACACAAATAGTTAACTCCTCCCTGGTTAGATCAGACCACAAACTAATCACCCTGTAAATCCACATCCCTCTCACCCCCCCCCCACAAAAGGTAACTTTGGGTGCCTAAAAACAGAGGGGCTAACTTCATGGCACCAATGCAAATGGAGAATAGTTGCATGACCGCCGAATCATACACCAATGCACTGTACAAACACGTACACATATTCATGGATCTCGCCATACCCAGTAGGACCAAGATGCTCTCCTCCAAAAAAAGGAAGCCAATCTAGTGGTCCCCTGCCATAAACAAATTCTACAACAGAAGGAGGAAACTGATGCGGAATAAGGTGAAGTCCCAAGACTGGAAAAACTCCCTTAAACTCAACAAAAAGTTGAGATCCCTCAACAAATCCTCTAAAGCTAGCTATGAAAACAGAATTGCAGCAGATAGTAAAGACAACCATAAGGCCTTCTATAGTTATGTAAAGAATCTCCATGGCAATACCCAGATTTGCTCTGAGCTACTGCACAATGGTACAAACAGAAGAACAAAAAATAACAGATGGGTTTTGGCTAGAATAACTTCATAGCCTTCATCAGTGTTGTGATGAAGGCTATGAAGTTATTCTAGCAGAAACCGGTCTGTTACTTTTTTTTCTTTTTTATGTAATATAATAAATATATTTTATATTTGTCACAGCATACAGTTGCTGGCTCATTATTTTCTTGATTTTTGTCTTTTGGAGCCGTGCATCTACCTACCCGCAAGGACCTATTTTGAAGTGGCACATTTGATACCATTCCCCATTCAGGAATCCTGGAAAAACTCACTAAGCTAGGCATCAAACCTTAAATCATTAGGTGGGTTGCAAACTGACTCACACACAGAACCCACAGTGTGAAAGTAGCAGACTCCAAGTCAGACTGCTGACCAGTCACGAGTGAAGTTCCACAGGGTTCGGTCCTGGGTCCTCTCCTGTTTGGTATCTACTTCTCTGAAGTCCAGGCCAACACAAAGGGTCTCTGGCTGACAAAGTTCACAGACAATTGCAAGTTGGGAGCTATTATTAACTCCCTAAGTGATGTTGACATTCTACAGAAAGCCCTTGCTGAGACCAACAATGGGTGTTAGAATCATGGCCTTAAGCTCAGTGCCAAAAAATATCGTCATCCCCTTTGGGAAAAAAACAGTTCCCACGAATTACCACATCGATGGTAGTCCACTGAACAGAGAAGGCATTATAACAGATCTGGGAACACAGGTTGACAGCAACCTCTCTTTTGACCACCATGTTGCCACTGTGGTCAGAAAGTCCTTCTATGTGGCACATCTCATTACTAAGGGTTTTGCATCCAGGAAGAAAGAGGTTATTGTCTCCCTCTACTTTTCCCTCATTGGGCCAATCATTGAGTACAATGTCCTATTTGGCATGTACCTCACTAGACACCTGCAACAACTGGAGAGGCCGCAAAAGTACCTCACAAAGAGGATCCTAGGCCTTAAACACTTGTCCTATATGGACAGACTCAAAAAACAACTATTCTCTCGCTCATATCACCTACTGAGAGGCGATCTCTGCTTGACATACAAAGCCATGTCTGATCCAGCTCTTGTTAGAAATGCTACATCTAAAGAAATTCCAATGCCTCCTCACCACATGCTCCAGTGACCTCAGCCTCATTACCACAATCAGCAGAATGTGCTGGAGAGAGAGAGGTTCATAACCCAGAGACTGCCCTTGCTATGGAATAGACTTCCCATACAAGTCAAACAGAGCACCTCAATGGCCCACTTCAAGAGAAACCTTGATGAGTGGATGGGAAATAGAAAATTCACCCCAGGGATCACTCCAGTGGCTCTACTTGACAGAGACACTGAGAACTAAGGTTGGGTGGCACGATGTCAGGGTAATCCTAAGGGCTAGGTTTGTAAAGGCTCCAGGGCCATTAGCCTAGTACACACCTATGAACCAAAATGATGATGACTCAGGAGGAAGTAGAGGAAAAGAAACCGCCACTATTGTTGGTGGGTCTTGAATCGGAGAAAGCTCTCAACAGTCAGCTGGGATTTTATTAGCAGGATAATAGTAGCATTTGAATTTCCTGACAGAATAATAAGGTTGGCTACAAGAATTAAGGTAGAAGTGTTTGTCTCCAGCAAGCTGTGTTTGAACAGAGATGCCAGCAAGGGATGTCCTTTTCCCTCTTTATTTGCTTTATATTTACAGCCATTACTTGATAAATTCAGCATAGGACATTTTGGTGATGGGGAACAGACTGAAGGCAGCTTCAAGTCAGTCTTTTTGGGATATAAAATAAATGAAGACAAAACAAAAGGTATAGTAACTGTGTGCCAATATATGAACTGATTCAGTGAGATATTTATGGGAGCATGATAAGATGAAATATTAAGGAGCATGGATTACAAAGGATTCTGCTATGGCAGGTGAGAATATTTAGGAAACATCTAAAAAAATGTAATACAAAAATGAAACGCTGGAAGCTTTTAACTGTGTATACGGAGGAATAAAAATATTTTAGTCTAGCTTTATATATTGATCAGGCATATTTTTATCAACCAGTGGATAAATTGTGGATGATAATAGATAGTTGAGGGAATTTGTTTGAGTGGGGGAAAGGGCAAGTGTTAAGAGGGGCACATTGATTCTACACATAGAGTAAGGTTTTTTAGACTTATCTGCTTTGAAGGGATACTTTAGACTTATGCAGTTAAATCTCACATACATAACTCATGCAGGAGGTTAAAATCAAAGTGGAAAAAGATGTTGATGAAATGAGGGAGTTTGAGAAATAAGGAGAGAGTAGGATATTTTATATGCACATCCTAAGCAGGATAACAAACACAGAATATTAAACAAAAAAGTTGCTTCTCTATAAGGGTCACATAGACATAGGTACACTGTTTTTTTCCTTGTGCACCCTCTGAGCTTGAATACTACACTAGTACTGCTATCCATTCCTCCTCACACATACCTGCTGAAATATCTTATTTCTCTGCAGTTTTGTGAATATAATTATCCTACTGTTAGCATACATCCAAAAACCTCTTAAAGGCGTGAGTGACAAAGCAAAGTATTGTTGATTCAACCTCTGAGTATTTGGTGCTAACAGTAACTACTGCTTATACTAACAGAAATCAGTGTTTGCTGTGTGCTGAATCTCTTTGCGGGTCTTTCGGCTTTTCCTGGTTATGGGTCGCCACAGCAGAACTCCGGTCCACTAATGATTGGCAGTGAATTTTTATGGTGTCGAGTTGCCAGCCTGGCATTCAACCTTCAAAGAAGGCACACGCACCTACATGCATGTCTTTAAATTCACTCGACCGCAGGGAGGACATGCAGACTCTGCACAGAAGGCGCTCCAGCCCACAATCAAACCGGAGAACCTCTTACTGTGAGGTGACAATGCTAAAATCTGCACCACCACAATGTCATACCTATTGAAAACACTTGTACCCTAGCAGGCAGTTTTTAGAAGGCTGTGTTGTTCATTCATCCTTTAATCTCTGCACAGTAGGTATTCGGTAACTCCTAGCTGTTTTGACTCGGGTGGATATATATTAGATACCTGTACAGGCTTTCTAACAAAAAAAATAATTCATGTCTTACCATAACGTTCCATCTGTGTTGTTCATCTTCTTTCATTCATCACTGATGAGTTTGGTTCCGAGCCCTCATAACAGAGTCGGCTTATTACCAAGCTTGAGCCAGTCAAAAAAACTCTCGAACTAAGTCTCTACCCAGAATGCCCTTCTCCTTGTTACCTCAGATCGAGTTTGCTATAGAGAAAAAAGTAAAGCTGAGGCCACTTCCGCGCAAATACCCTAGAGCACCACTTAGACCCACAGCATCCCCCAGGAGTCTTTGGAGGGGGAATGAGAGTGGGAAGTGATGAATGAAAGAAGATCAACACAGATGGAACATTATGGTACGACATAACTTCTTTATCTGAAGTTGTTGATCTTCTTTCCATTTATCATTGATGGGACAGAATCCCAAGCTACCTTGGGGTCCACGGATGGCCCTTATGATAGAACATTCCTGAGTATCATTGAGCCGAAGGCAGCTCTCCCTCTGGAGACCAAGTCCAATTTGTAATGATTGATAAAGGTATGAGGCTTAGCCCAAGTAGCTGCTGCGCAGATGTGATCCATGGAAGCCCTGGAATGGAATGCTATAGATGTTGCCACAGATCTAGTGGATTGAGCTTTAACTTTTGGCATAGGTTCATTATTGAGGGAACAGATTAAATGTTTGCAGTCCCTTAGCCATCTTGATAATGTAACCTTGGAAACAGCCTCTCTCATTTTGGGCCCAGAAAAAGAGGAAAAAAAGACGTTCAGATTTACGGATAGGTTTGGTCCTGTCTAGGTAAAATCTCAATTGTCTATGTGCGTCTAAAGAGTGAAGGCAATACTCTCCTCTATTGACAAAATTCGTAAAAAACACTGGTAGATCAATGGTCTGGTTGGAGAAATCAGAAATAACTCCGGGAAAAAAGGATGAATTCGTCCAAAGTGATACTCTGTCTTTCTGAAAGACCGGACAGAGCCTCTTGATACACAATGCCTGCAGCTCCGAGACTCTTTTGGCAGAGGTAATGGCTACCAGGAACAAGGATTTCCAAGACAAAAACTTTAGGTCACACTTCGCAGCAGGTTCAAAGGGTTTTTGAGTCAAAGACTGAAGGACTAGAGTGAGGTTTCATTGTTCCACGGGCTGTCTGACAGGAGGCCTGATATGAGAGGTCCCCTTGAGGAAAGCCTTGCAAAGGTGTAAAGAGGTAAGAGGGGTGCCATCTATAGCATTGTGGAAATTCCCACTAGATGCACTTGTACTGTAGAGGCAGAGCCTCCATTATCAAAAAACTTAGCCAAATATTGAAGCACTGCAGTAACTGGAGCTGAATACGGGTCTAGCATGTTATCCTTGGACCAGATGATGAACCTTTTCCATTCATCCTGATATAGTCTTCTGGTAGATGGTTTGTGAGAGGCCAGAATGATGTCTCAAACAGGCGAGGAGAGATTAGCTTGCCTGGCGACTAGTGGAAGTAGAGAAACCAAGCTGTTAGCTTGAGACTGGACAGATTTGGGTGACTCAACCCTTGGGGGTGAGTAATCAGATCTGGTAGAGGGTCCAGAATCCACAGCGGGTATACTAGCTGAGGCCGAAGGAAGGGGAACCAAACTTGTCGAGGCCAGAATGGGGCTATGAGGATCACCTTGCATCTCAACCGAAGAGCTTTCTTTAGCAATTGTGGGATCAGAGTGATGGGATACGTGCAAAAGAAGTCCCATGGGCTAGTCATGGATCAGAGCGTCCCTTGGTGGCTCCCCCTCCGGGGGAAGTAGGGCAAAATAGCTACTGCACTTGGTGTTTGATGGGGAAATGAAAAGATAGCAGCAAGGCTGGCCCCAGTGGCTGAAGAATACAGACGCCACTTCGAGGTTGAGGGACCACTCGTGGGACATGAGGATGCATCTGCTCAGTTTGTCTGCAATCATGTTGGAGCTCCCAGGGATATGCGTTCAGAAAGCAGTTGAAAGCTATCGCCCACTACGAAATTCTCTTGGCTTCTCAACATAGGGGGTAGTACTTGGGTCCTCCTTGCTTGTTAATATACCAGACCACTGACATATTGTCTGATTGAACTGCAATTGTCCTGGAAGGGAGAGCTGAATGGAAGGCCTGCAATGCTAACAGCACTGCTCTCAGTTCCAGAACACTGATATGCAGGTGGGCCTCTGAGTTGGACCATATGGCTTGGACAGTCTTTCCCTGGAAATGGCCCCGCCCACCTGATCAGGGAAGCATCCATGGTCACAATGGCTGTGGGCTGAGGAGGTTGAAATGGGCGAATCCAAAGTTCTACATCTGGCCTCATCCACCAAAACAGGTCCTGTTTGCAGGAATTAGCTATTCAAATCTGGAAACTGAGGGGGGTGATAGTTTGGGAACACTGACACAGAAGGAGCCATTTCAAAATCCGCATATGTAGCTTTGCTAGAGGCACTATTGGGATTGACGCAGCCATAGAACCTAGGACCTGAAGAACTTCCCCTTGCAGAGACTATTGTTTGAGAGAGTATCACCCGGAATTGAAGCCTCAATCAATGGAGTCTGTGAATTGGGAATGATACCAGATAGGACTGAGTACTGAACACTGGTCCAATGAACTATTTGTTGTGTAGGGATAAGGTTTGATTTCTCCCAGTGTATCATTATTCCCAACAATTTTGCCAGAGAGAGAGTATAATGCAGTGCTGTTACCAGAAGATGCTCGGTGGGGGCGGTAAGGAGCCAGTCGCCCAGATATAGAAACACCCAGAAACCTTTTAGTCTCAATTGAGCTGTTACCACTGCCATGTATTTTGTGAACACTCCGGGGGCTATAGAGAGACCGAATGGCAGGGCACAGAATTGATAATGACTGGCTCCTAGCCGGAAGCGAAGCAGACTCTTGGAGCATTTGTCCATCTTGATGTGGTAATATGCATCCTGGAGATCTATGGAGCACATCCAATCATCATCATTCTCTTTCGGCTTTTCCCGCTAGGGGTCGCCACAGCGGATCATCTCTTTCCATTTCTTCCTATCCTCTGCATCTTGCTCTGTCACACCAACCGCCTGCATGTCCTCTCTCACCACGTCCATAAACCTTATCTTAGGCCTTCCTCTATTCCTCTTACCTGGCAGCTCCATCCTTAGCATCTTTTTCCCAATATACCCATCATCCCTCCTCAGCACATGTCCAAACCAACGCAATCTCGTCTCTCTTGCTTTGTCTCCAAACTGTCCAACATGAGCTGACCCTCTAATATACTGATTCCTAATCCTATCCATCCTAGTCACACCGATTGCAAATCTTAACATCTTTAACTCTGCCACATCCAGCTCTGACTCCTGCCCTTTTGTCAATGCCACTGTCTCCAACCCATATAATATAGCTGGTCTCACTACACTCTTGTAGACCTTCCCTTTCACTCTTACTGATACCAGTCTGTCACAAATCACTCCTGACACTCTTCTCCACCCATTCCACCCTGCCTGTACTCTCTTCTTCACCTCTCTTCCACATTCACCATTACTCTGAACTGTTGATCCCAAGTACTTAAACTCGCCCACCTTTAACAACTCTACTCCCTGCATCCTCACCATTCTTCTACCCTCCCTCTCATTTACACACATATATTCTGTCTTAGCCCTGCTGACCCTCATTCCTCTGCTCTCTAGAGCATATCTCCATCTCTCCAGAGTCTCCTCAACCTGATTCCTACTCTCACTACAGATCACAATGTCATCTGCAAACATCCTAGTCCACGGGGCCTCCTGTCTGATTTCATCTGTCAACCTGTCCATCACCACTGCAAATAAGAAAGGACTCAGAGCTGATCCTTGATGTAATCCCACCTCCACCTTAAACGGATCTGTCACTCCCACTGCAGTCCTCACCACTGTCACACTACCCTCGTACATATCCTGTACCACTCTTACATACTTCTCTGCCACTCCCGACTTCCTCATACAATACCACAACTCTTCTCTAGGCACCCTGTCATATGCTTTCTCCAAGTCTACAAAGACACAATGCAACTCCTTCTGACCTTCTCTGTATTTCTCCAACAACACTCTCAGAGCAAACATTGCATCTGTAGTGCTCTTTCCTGGCATGAAACCATACTGCTGATCACTAATCATCACCTCCCTTCTTAACCTTGCTTCCACTACTCTTTCCCATAACTTCAAGCTGTGACTAATCAGTTGTATCCCTCTGTAGTTACTGCAGCTCTGCACATCACCGTTATTCTTAAAGATAGGTACCAAAACACTTTTTCTCCACTCCTCAGGCATTCTCTGACTTTCCAAAATTTCATTAAACAATCTAGTTAGAAATTCCACTGCCATTTCTCCTAAGCACCTCCATGCTTCCATTGGTATGTCATCTGGGCCAACAGCCTTTCCATTCTTCATCCTCTTCATAGCTGCCCTTACTTCCTCCTTGCTAATCTGTTTCACTTCCTGATTCACTATCCCCACATCATCCAACCTTCTCTCTCTCATTCTCTTCATTCATCAGCCTCTCAAAATACTCTTTCCATCTACTCAACACACTCTCCTCTCTTGTGAGTACCTTTCCCTCACTATCCTTTATCACCCTTACATGCTGCACATCTTTCCCAGCTCTGTCCCTCTGTCTTGCTAATCGGTACAGGTCCTTTTCTCCCTCTTTAGTGTCCAATCTCGCATAACCTCCATATGCCCTATCCTTAGCTTTGCCACCTCTCTTTGCCATGCCTCATCTCCTTATACTCATGTCTACTTTCTTCATCTCTTTGACAATCCCACTTCTTCGCCAGCCTCTTCCTCTGTATACTCTCCTGTACTTCCTCATTCCACCACCAGGTCTCCTTGTCCTCCTTCCTCTGTCCAGATGTCACACCAAGCACCTTTCTAGCAGTCACCCTTACTAGTTCTGCTGTAGTTACCCAGCTATTCGTAACTCTCCACTGCCTCCCAGTGCCTGTCTTAACTCTTCCCTAAACACCACTTCACAATCACCCTTTTTAACTTCCACCATTTAATCCTTGGCACAGCTTTCACACTCCTCCTCCTCTTCTTGATCACCAATGTCATTCTACATACCACCATTCTATGCTGCTTAACTACACTTTCCCCTGCCACCACTTTACAGTCTCCAATCTCCTTCAGACTGGCCCTCCTACATAATATATAATCAACCTGTGAGCATCTTCCTCCACTCTTGTACGTCACCCTATGCTCCAGCCTCTTCTTAAAATATGTATTCACCACAGCCATGTCCATCCTTTTCGCAAAATCCACAATCATCTGACCTTCTGCATTCCTCTCCTTAACACCATACCTACCCATCACTTCCTCATCCCCACTGTTCACTTCACCAACATGCCCATTAAAGTCCGCTCCAATCACTAGTCTCTCACCCTTGGGTACACTCACCACAACTTCATCCAACTCACTCCAAAATTTCTTTCTCATCCATCGTGACACCCAACTTGTGGAGCATATGCACTAACAACATTCATCATTACACCATCAATTTCGAGCTTCATAAACATCACTCAGTCAGACACTCTCTTCATGTCTAAAACACTCTTGGCATATTGTTCCTTTAGTATAACCCCTACCCCATTTCTCCTGCCATCCACACCATGATAAAACAATTTGAACCCGCTTCCTAAACACCTGGCCTTACTTCCTTCCATCTGGTCTCTTGCACACACAATATATCAACCTTCCTTCTCTCCATCATATCAGCTAGCTCTCTTCCTATACCAGTCATACTGCCAACATTCAAAGTTCCTACCCTCACTTCTACACTCCTAACCTTCCTCCTATCTTCCTGCCTTCGGGCATGCCTTTGCCCTCCTCTTCTCCTTCGGCCAACAGTAGCCCAATTTCCGCCAGCACCCTGTTGGCTAACAGTACTGGTGGCGGTCGTTGTTAACCCGGGCCTCGACCGATCCGGTATGCAATTATGAAAAGTTCTCCGCATCAGTCATTTTTGGCAGAAGTTTTACGCCGGATGCCCTTCCTGACGCAACCCTCCCCATTTATCCGGGCTTGGGACCGGCACAAAGAAATGCACTGGCTTGTGCATCCCCAGTGGCTGGGTTATGGAGCACATCCAATCACCTTCTCTTAAAAAGGGAAGAATGGACTGAAGCGTGACAATCCGGAATTTGATTTGGGTGACAGACTTGTTTAAGCTGTTGAGATCCAAAATGGGTCTCCAGTTCCCGGTCTTTTTTGGCACCAAAAAGAATCTCGAGTAAAATCCGGATCTGTGCTGGTCTGGTGGGAGTGGTTGGATGACTCTTTTTTTGAGACACCTTTATAATCTCTGAAGCTGCTTCTTCTCTGACTGGGTGGAATGTTGGGAAGTTTTCTTGGAAATATTGGCTGACAAGAAAGGTGAATGGTGTAACCTCTGGTGATAATGCTCTGCACCCAACGATCGGTGGTGACAGATTGCCAGGCAGCTTGGTGCAGAGAGAAATGACCCCCGACTGGTTCCAGAAGTAAGCAATCGGGCCACTCCTCAGGAGTGCTGATAAGGCTGTCCAGAGAAAGAGTCCCTGGAGCTTTGGTTACGAGGACCCCCTCTGCCTCTATAGGGGCATCTTCCGGAATGGTTACCCCCTCTGCCTCTGGGAATATCATCACCATGTACAGCACGGAAAGGAACCTGAGATTTCTGATGCCACATTTTTCCACTCCTTGGATTCCTGGAGAAGGTACATTGAGGGTTGGAAAACCATAGGCTTATGGCAGACAGAGTTTTTCCATCTTGCTCGCAGCTGGCTAGCATGTCCTTCACTTTGGAGCCAAAAAGGGACGAAGCTTTGATGGGAGCATTCAGAAAGGAAAACTTGAAGGGATCTGCGAGATCACAAATGCACATCCAGGCATGACGCCTCATAACAATGCCTGAATCCGCTGGTCTAGCTGCCTCTTTGGTCGCATGTGGCACCAACCTCATGGATGAGTTGGATATTGATTCCAGGGTTGCGAGCTGTGAGGCCACTTTGTCCCCGACCTCGTCAGACAACTGTCCTGTAAGCTTCCCACAGAATTCAGAGATCAAGTCCCACTGGAGCCTTGTAAAATGTGCCAAATAATTCAAGGACCATATAGCAAAGGTCCCTGATGCAAAAACACGCTTCCCAAGTCTGTCCACCACCTGGGACTCTCTGTTGGGTGGGTGGACAGCGGCACTTTCCTCAGCCAAGTCCCTTTTTGTGGCCACCGCTATCACCATAGCATCAGCTGGGAACCCTTTGGACCAATGTGGGTTCCCGCAGGAGGGAAAGAATTTTGTCTGGTCTCCGAGGGATCATCTCAATGGAATCCGGGTTCTTCCAAGTGTGCTGCAAGACGAGCTGGATGAGCTCGGCGGCAGGTGGGGTCATTGAAGAGGTAGAAGACTGGGCCCGAAAAGCCTGCTGGAACATGGACTCCTCAGACGAAGGGCTGGAGGGCTTCCAGTCACCTTTCTGCTTTAACATTTCCAGGATGTCTCCAATGAAGACATCATCAGGAGTTGACCGTGGGGACCCTTCACCATCATCGTAATCCATGTCTTCAGTTAAAGACTCCTCAGGTGAGTCCATGTGCTTCCTCTTGCACATCTTCTTTCGAGGGGGCTCCTCAGTGGGGGTCTCTGAGGAGGACTCAGAAGAGCAGGTACTCTGAACAGGGGTTTTCTACGGCTTCTTGGCACAGTGTCCCGGGGGGTGGTCTGTGACGGCTGTACCTCAGGGGTGAAAACTGGGGTTCCGACATCAAAGGAGAGCTGCCAGAAGCAAGAGCCCTCTCCATCACGCAGAAGGCAGGCCCTCCTGAAGAGGGACTAGAGGCCCAGAAGCGAGAAAGACAACCTTGGGACCGGGGTCACACCCCACTCCAACGAATCCGGCCCCACGGATGGAGCCTCAAGAAGGATCTGCACTGACCAGGCTATTGACGTGGAGGATGGAACCGAGGAGAGAGGTGGCTCCGTACCCCAGGCTGATGCGACGATTGAGGAAGGACCGGTTCAGCGGGAACAGAAGACCAAAGGGACAAAAGTGGAGCCGGAGTGAGATGCACTGTAGGCACCGAAGTGATAGGTTCCAAGAAGGATGTCTGAGCAAAAGGCTTCGGAACCGAGATGGTGGAAGGAGGAGTGTAAGATGGAGTCAGTGGTAAGACAACCAAAGTCCTGCAGGTGGATACATCTTAGAAAGTGAGGGAATCCCCCTGGTTAACAACAGCTGGTCTACAAGATGCACCACTTTGTGTTCTGAAAGGCTCCTGGTGGATCTAGTGGATATTCCAGATGGAGAGTCAGGACATTCAAGGAATTGGCTATATGCTTGGCCCAGAGACAGATCTATGGAAGGGGAGTATCGGGTCCCTGGTGCAAGGTCTGCCAGCACCAAAGTCTTTAGTTTCAAGACCGGAAGTAAAGGGATCAAATCCAGTGATGTCAGTACAACGCTCAGTGCCAAAGTGGCACTCGGAGCCGAAATGGTCGGTTCCAAAATGGAAACTAATGGCGTAGTCAAAGGTGTGCCCAGAGCCGAAGTGGCCACAGGTGCCAAAGTCGAAATAGGCGTAGTAAGGTATATGATTGGTGCCAGAGGCTGGACCAGTGCCGAAACAGGCACTGGTATCGAAGGTTTTGAAATAGCTGGAGCAGAAGAAGATGGAGCCGAAGAAGCAGATTTATGGTCCAAAGATAACTTTGGGACCTTTGATTTCCCAGGCTTGCTCTGATCACCCGATGATGAAGAAGGAATAGACTGGGATCTCTTTTTGTGCTTAGAAGGAGGGGTTGAGACCTCCATCACAGAAATGGCCTCTGAGAAGGGAGACTTGAGTAACCCTTTCAGAATAAGTTTATTTTTGCACTCATTAAGAGTGCGTTGACTGAAACTATGACAAATGTCACAGAGGCTGCACTGAAAGGTGGGACACTCCCAAACAGTATACACAGTCACCATGAGAACCACTGTTTGGTAACTTGCCCTTACAAGAAGTACAATGCTTAAAACCTGAAGTACTCTTCTTATCCGACATACTTACAGAAAAAACACCACAGGCCAACTGTATAATCCAACTATAATGAAGTCAACTCCATTCAAAAAAAATCACAAATATAACAATACACTGGTATGTAGAGAAAAGGAGGGAAAGACCTGAATAAAAGTCAAAGCTAACAGATTAAACAGGAGAGACAATATCAACTATGGTATTGAAGAAATACCACAAGGGTAAGGGAGGAAAGGCCGTACCAACAATGGTACTTGAAAGTTTACCAACGGTAACAGTTAAGAGGAAAAAACAAGTTTAGACAGAAGAAAAGACACTAGAAATACTAATTACTTAATAAAATATGAAAATATCCAAAAATTTTCCAACAATTATCAAAAAAGTTTCACTTAGCTGAGAGCTTGGCTGAAACGCAGCTTTACAGCTATGCGGCAAACAAGATCTGAGGTAACAGGGAGAAGGCCATTCTGGGTAGAGACTTAGCTCGAGAGTTTTTTTGGCTGGCGCAAGCTTGGCAATAGACCAACTTGGTTCCGAGGGCTTGGAACCGAACCCATCAGTGTGAAATGGAAAGAAGATTAACAACATCAGATTAAGTACTATCAAAGGCTCTTTCAGAAATCGATACTATCAGTTTACAGTATATTGATTACAACTTACCTCTGCTCCCTAGAAATGAGTATTCTCATGCTTACATGAATGGCTGGGGAGAAACTTATATCCCCGCTTCCTCTTTCTCTTACCTTCCTCCCTCCCTCTCTTTCTTCCTTTCAGTGCCTACTGTAGGCAGTGTTAGGTCACCATCTTTAAAATCAAACTCCTCTGGGTCACTTATTCTTGGTCTAGTTGCACAGTTTGAATGATGCACTGATAGGAAGGATTTCATTTAACTGAGTCTAGTTATCGACGCTGTCTTCCAATGCTTATACTATGTTCCAGCATCATCTATGGGCAGTATGATTATTACTGTTTACTATCAAAAGGGCGATTGGACTCTGTGCGATTCACATTAGTCCGAAGAACAAATGCAAAAATGTAGAAATGTACAACAGCGAATGCAATACATTTGCTGTTGTGGCTTTCTACATTTTCATGTAGATCACAAAGTGGGGATCGGAAAATGTACCCTTTCCCTCACTATAGTACGATCTCGGAGTTTGTATATCTAAGTAGAGGGGGTGGGGGGGTACAGCCCACCACATGGGGGATGCAGGGGGCTGTATTATTGTTAACTGGAAGTGTAGTATTTTAGGTAAAGACATTTCTGAGATGTCGACTTTACCAAAATACTTCCTTCTACATTTATTTGGTTCGCTCTTGTGATTTCTGATATTATGGTTCAGAAATCTGAACACTCGTACAATGTCGGTACGAGAATATGATGGTAAACTGATTATTACTATTGTACTGCTGCCTCTATTGGTTGTAATACATGCTAGCAATAATGCTGAAAAGCTTGTGCGTGTAATTATTCTACTGTTAGCATGTATTCCCATTCTGACAGTCTAATTATTTTCCCACTTTCTTTCGTGTTTATATTTAATTGTAGTCCATACTTAATCCATAACGGTGCACACACCTGGTTTTTACTTTTACATAGGAAATATACAACTTGTTAGGCAAAGAAGTAAAAACCTTTGTTGGCATCTAAAAATTCATGGATGATGACACTGTCATTACAGAATTGTTTTTCCTCCTTTGAATATGCGTTTCTGGCCAATTAATCTATGTAGTTTTTGGGTTTTTTTTTTTTTGCAAGTCAAACTTCACTTGTTAATATGCTCTACTGGAAATATTTGAACAACTACATTTTCGTAGTTTTTAAAATAGCAACCTCCTGAATTTTCTCCAACTCTTCCTAACTGATAATAAGTGTATGCAGTTAATTTAGTTATATTATTCACACCTTTTGTAGGCTACTGTTACTGCAAAGTTTCAGCAGCCTGCAGTCTATCTATCTAGTGTTTTCTATATCGGAGCATGTAGTTTCAGAAGTTACATATACTATTTCCTGTTTTCCTTACCCTTCTAAAACTTTATATCTACTGCTTTTGGCCACTATCCCATATCACATACACCTGATAAAACCTCTCATCTTCTCATACCACAAATCCTCCTAATTGCAGGAGTTGGACAGCAAACTATTGCTGATTAGTGCACTTAATATGTGGCCACAGCAGTAACTCATGCTTATGTCCACTGAATATGTGACCACAGCAGTAACTCCTGCTTATGTCCACTGAATAAGTGACCACAGCAGTAATTCATGCTTATGCAAACAGAACTCAGTATTATATTGTGTGCTTAACATTTTAAACTTCTTAGTAGACTGTCTGGGTCTGGAGGAAAGTGCTGGTACAAATGTATTGTTTCTGCACCCCCAGGGCAAAAGCAACTCTTAGTCTGTCAGATCCAGGTGGACATGCATTATATCCAGGTGGACATACATTATCTATACCCCTTCAGGTTTTGCTTGTAAAAAAATAATGACTAGCAAAGTATCTTTAAGAGACTGACGCTAACAATTTCTGTTGATTTCAAGTTACCACTGCTCCCTAGAAAGGAGATTGTTCTCATAACACCGATATATCCTGCATGGGTGAGCTCTGCTCTATTCTCCCTCATTATGCTTGGGCTCACTTCACCAATCTACCCTTCACTCAATTCCCCCTCACTCTGTTCTTCGCTGTACTTAAATCTTGCCATCTCTACACACCTAATTAAAATAATCAAACAAAATATATGCTCATTAATGACGTCCTACAACTCAACTTGATTCCATCCACTCTCTCTCACTCTTCTAATTAATTAAGTTTGAATAATGCTCACCACATATAACTCTTCACTCCACCACTCGGCACCCATCCTTATTCCCAGAAACTTTCTATTCCCTTCATACTTCTCAAAATGTCCAGGGCTTTGCAGAAAGTCCAGATTTTTGCTATGTACATTTGGTCTGCTCCTCATAAAATTTGCAGTTTTCTGGCAAATCACTGATGATTAAAATCACTAAATAATGACAGACATTTGAGTTGCAGACTTCATATAGGTTTATAAGTACTAGGCTAGTTGCCTTGCAGGCCACTTTAAGCCTAGCCAGTTTCCCTTTTTGTGCTTGAAATAATCTATCACATTTGGTAGAATGGCCTTGCCCATCCCATGATCGATAAAATACAGTTGTGTACACTTACCATAAATGTAGATGTTCGAGTGTACTCACTGTTGCAGTCATCACATTTGAGGTTATCTGCTTGCAGTAGCCCTCAGTTGGCCTGATTAACAAAGTCTTGGGTCCTGTGTCGGTTGATGTCCCTTCTTCCATGACGTCAGGGGTATAAAACATGCAGCAGACACCATTACATCAGTTTTTCTTGCCCCAGACGTCAGGTGCCTCCCTAATGGGAAGCAATTAAATCTATAAATATACAAGGTTATACCTCCAACAAAAAGCAAATACACCAAAAAGCTTTTGCGCATAGCAAAGGAGAGTAGAGGTATAGCCAAAAGAAGTAAGGGGGCTGGAGAGAGGGTAACCAGGACTGCAACAGTGAATACACTCGAACAACACAACTGTACAATGTTCTTTGTGTTTCCCTGTTGCAGTCATCACATTTGGGTAGATTCCCAAAGCTAAGGATGGGAGGAGGAATTTAGATAGCATTAGGACCAGCTATAAGGCCCTGCAAGACTGCTGTGGCAAAGCCAGCTCTGGATTTAGAGAAAATTGGCAGATGGTAATGCTTGGTGAAAGTATGTACAGAACTCCAAGTAGCAGCTTCTAGGATGTCCCTGGTAGGGACGCCTCTGAGAAAGGCTGTAGAGGTAGATGCAACCCTGGTTGAGTGCGGTCTTATCCCCTGTGGGATAGATTTTCCATGGTGCTTGTAGCAGAAATTAATACAATGGCCTATCCATTTGGAAATGGTTTGCTTTGAA
The DNA here is from genome assembly GCF_019279795.1 of Protopterus annectens. NCBI lineage: Eukaryota > Metazoa > Chordata > Ceratodontiformes > Protopteridae > Protopterus > Protopterus annectens. The sequence continues at coordinate 927,270,463 of NC_056728.1, forward strand.
ATAGCCTTCCCCTCTGCCCCTGCAGCAAATGCCCACCAGCAGTTGGTCAGATTTCCTTTGAGGTTTAGTCCTGTCCAAGTAGAATCTAAGTTGTCTGTGCACGTCTAAGGAGTGCAGTATCCGTTCCCCTTTGTTCTGTGGATTAGGAAAGAAGGTTGGCAAATGAATGGACTGATTAAGGGCCACACTGGATACCACCTTGAGCACAAAGGCGGGATTGGTCATGAGCCACACCCTGTCCGCATGAAAGATGATGAAAGGCTCCACTGCCATGAGGGCCTGTAATTCAGATACCCTTCTTGTTGAAGTGATTGTTAAAAGGAAAGCTGTTTTCCAAGAAATTAATATTAAGTCTGCAGTGGCATCTGGCTTGAAAGGAGGAAGGATGAGGTTTTCCAATACAAAGTTAAGGTTCCAGGCTGGAGTTGGAGCTCTCCTGGTTGGTCGTAGATTTTTGGCCCCTCTGAGGAACTGCTTAAGCAGTGGATGAGAGAAGAGGCGAGGTTCTGTGTTATAATGAGGTGAAATGGTTGAGGCGTGAATTTTGATGGAGAAGAAAGACAGGCCCTTGTGAAGCATCTCAGTTAAGTATTGTAAAATCTGAGGTAAATTGGGCAGTGCTGTGCTCGTCCCTTGAGATTGGTTCCAGGCACAGAATCTTTTCCATTTTTCAGCACTAAGATTTTCTAGTACTAGGCCTCCTTGCCTCTAAAATGATATCCATCACTGGTTTGCTGAGGGATGGTAAAGAAGAGATTAGGTAATTAGCCAGGCTGCTAGGTTCAGTGTTTGAAGCTGAGGGTACAGAATCTGGTTCTCCTGTTGAGACAATAGGGTAGGAGTCTGAGGCAGGTGCCATGGGACCAACAGTGACACACTGCGCAAGAGGGGGTACCAGTGTTGGCGTGGCCAGTCTGATGCAATCAAAATCATACTCTGTGTCTTGTTTGATCTTTAGTAGTCCTTTGGAGAGCAGAGGCAGAGGAGGAAAGGCATAAACTAATAGGTTTTTCCAGCTGAAGGACAGAGCATCCACTTTCCAAGCTTGTTTGTGGGGAGTCCTTGTGCAAAATATGTCCAATTGATAGTTCTGGGGGGAGGCAAACAGGTCTATATCTGGGCTCACCCATTTGTTTGTCAACATGTTGAAAATCCACTCATGTGGGTCCATGAGGTTTCTGCTTAGTTTGTCTGTCAGTGTATTTAGTTTTCCTGGCAGGAATTGAGCTTGTAGATGCACTTGGTAGCTCAGGGCTGTGTTCCACAATGCCATGGCTAGTCTGCAGAGGGGGTAAGAATGTGTACCCCCCTGCTTGTTTATGTACCACATAACAGTGGTGTTGTCCGTCTTTACCATTAATTGTCCTGGAAGAATGTGATCCTTGAAGGCTGTCCGAACATTCTGTACAGCTAACATTTATTTTTGATCGATATGCAGGTGCATTTGACTTGGGTTCCATTTGCCCTGAATGCACATCCCTGCCAGGTGAGCCCCCCCATGCATAATCTCATGCGTCTGTTGTTAGAGTTTGGGCAGCAGGGAGTGGTGTGAATGGTAGCCCCCTTTTTTGTTGGAGGCCGCTGCCCACCAAAGAAACTCTAGACGTATGCAAGGTATGATAGGAATCATTGCTTCTAGATCCTGAGAATGTTGGCACCATAGGCTTTTTAGATACCATTGTGGTTTCCTCATATGCAGTCTTGCATATGGAATTAGAAGAATGCGGGAGGCCATGAACCCCAAGGCTTGTAGTATTGGACTTGCAGATAGTAGGGTTTTTGTGGCCACTTGTTTGAAGTAGGTTGTCAAATAAATTTATTTCTCTGGCGTGAAGAAAGCCATCTGGGAAGTTGTATTCAAGCTTGCTCCCAGAAATATAATTTGTTGACAGGGTGATTTCTTTTCAATTATGGTGTACCCCAGACAAGTTAGCACCCTTTATACAAAGGCCAGATGATTCAAAAGTATGTCCTGGATTTCTGCCTGAATTAAACAATCATCCAGGTATTGGTATATTTGAATATTTCTTTGCCTGCAAAATGCAATGACTGGGGCTAGGCACTTTGGCTTATCTACTGTGCCCAGGGTATTCACAAAGGGCAGTGCAGAGAACTGGTAGTGGTTGTAGCCTGCTTTGAAGCATAGGTATCTTCTGCAAGATTCCCTGATTGGGATTTGCAGATATTCTTCCTTTAAATAGAGTGTTACCATCCAGGCATCTTTTCCTAGCATAGGAAGCAACTGGTGAAGAGTCAGCATCTTGAATTTTGGAATCACCAAAAAGGTGTTTAGAGTAGACAGCTCCAGAATAGGACACCATGAATTGTCTTTTCTGGGTACCAGGAAAAGTCGAGTAGAAACCTTGTCCTTTTTCCTCTTCTGGTACAGACTGAATAGCCTTTATGTTTAAAAGGGAGAGTATTAGCTTCTGAGCCTCTGCCCACTGATTTGGGAGTAGATCTGGCCAACCTTTTGGCGTTGGTAATGTGTGGAAGTGAAATCTATATCCTTGAGACACTATATTTAAAACCCATTTGTCCTGGGTAATGAGTTCCCAGTTTTTGGCCTGCAGACCAATCTATTCCCCTAAAGGAGCATTCAGTTGAGAAGTGGTTGGAAGTTTTAAAATCAAGTCATTGAGACAGTTTTCCATAGGGGGGAGTATTACTACTCCCAGATTTGGAAGCGGAAGCCCCCTCTGCTTAGTCTTGTGCGTACCCTGGGACTGAAACCTGGGGTTTCTGCTGTGTCTGGGTTTGGATTGAGAAGACCTGGAAGGCTCCAGAAAGGACCAATTCTTAGAGGGCCAATACCTACTAAATCTTGGAGGCTGAACTTGTAAGAAATATTTAACAGTTTGCATAGATTTAGCTTTATCTTCCATCTTTTTAAGAACCTCCTCAGCTTTGTTGCCAAACAGGCGGTCCTGATTTAAGGGGGCATCCAACAGTTTAGCTTTAACATGATCAGGCAAAGATTGCTCCTTAAGCCAAGCATGCCTTCTGAGTACAGACCCAGTGACAGCAGCCCTGCAAGAGGCCTCTAATGAATCAAACCCACATTGCAAAGTGCATTTTACAACCTGTTCAGCAGAATGCATTAAATCCAGTAATTCCTTATTTTCAGCACAGTCAGGAATCAACATAATTTTCTGTTTAAGCAATCTAATAATATGTTGTTGATACTTTAACATATGAAACTGACAGTTTAAGGCCCTAATGGCCAAGGTTGCAGAAGTGTAAACCTTCTTACCTCATCTATCCAGCGCTCTGGAGTCTCTATAAGAAGGGGTAGGGTTTTTGGCAGTAGAAGCCTTAATGCCCTTGGGTCCCTGTGAAATAGTCTCTGAATCCGCAATAGGATTTTTAAAAAGGAACTTGTGAGAATCAGGAACCCTGTAATATCTGTCTGGCTTTCTTGGAGCAGGAGGCAAAGAATCAGGGACCAAACTAGATTCCGAAAAGGCATCATCAATAATGTCTAGTACAGGAGGTATAGCTAAATGCCTATGCTGAGGCAGGAGTAAGAAATCCCTAAGCCTCTTTTTCGAATCAGAAAAATCCTGACTTTCCCAGTAGAAATGCTCCCTTAGAGTGTGCAAGGTTTCACCAAAAGAAAAATCCTCTGGAGGGGAAGCAGAGGGAATAGAGTCCTCTGCATCAGAATCCTCATAAGTAGATAAGGGTAAATCCAGATCATAAGAAGAATCAGAAAAATCAGAATCCTAGTCAGAGGATTCATAAACAAATTCAGTCCTATGTCTTTTAGAAGAGGGTGGTTGGCTTCCCCTGATTAAAGTTATAAGGTCTTCGGCAATTATTATCACTTTTTTTTTCAGGCATAGAGGCCTGAGCGTGTGGCCTGGGCATCGGTTTCCTAGGCATGGTTCGAGGTTTACGCCTTAAAGAAGAAGATGGCATTGGTTTAATATGCAAGTCCGTAGGCCTGAATACAGCGGCTCTGGACCCATCCAAGGTAGAGACATCCGCAGGTTCCATAGCTGAAGCATCTCGCGGCGTACCGGACTCCGAATGGGTCTCAGTAGGATGCGAATCAGAAGTAGCAGGTATCAGGGGCTACGAAAGTGGCTCACTGAGTACCGGCGAACCAGCGACTGGCTTAGGAGAAGTGTCGTCGGCAGCTTTGGACCTAAGCGGCCTGTCTCTGTCTTTATCTTTGCATTTTTCGGAATGCAGGTAGTCAGATGGCTTACTGACAACATTTCTGGATAATTGAACTGAGAACCGAAATATTTAGAGGTGAAAATATACCAACAACGGATAGCGAGTTGATTAAATAAGGCACAAAACCGATAGCAAGGTACGTTGTGGTCAGGGCCTAGGCAAGGAATACAGTACAAATGAAAATCTTTGTGAGATATTTGCTTTCCACAAGAAATGCAATTATTAACTTTTACTGACATCAGTAAGGAGCAAGAAAAAGTTTCCCCAACGGGATACTTAGCTTTAGTTGAAGACTTTGGTTCTGAAACTCGAAAACGAAAATTTCTGGAGTTGGCCGACCGGCACTTGCGAACTGCTTCTGCTTCGGGCACTGCACAGCAAGAAAGACTGATGTAATGACGTCGGCTGCATGTTTTATACCCCTGACGTCATGGAAGAAGGGACAGCAACTGACGCAGGACCCAAGACTTCTTTAATCAGGCTAACTGAGGGCTACTGCAAGCAGATAACCCCAAATGTGATGACTGCAACAGTACAGTGAAACAAGAAGAACATTTATATATTACCCCTAATGAGAATAACTGGGATCATGTCACAGATAATCTGAGGGGACCCATGCAATGGATAAAGCATTTAGTGGCTGCATCTGTCCATTAGTACTACAGGAGGCAGTCCTGCGGTAAATTTCCTGTGTCCCATCCACAGATTTAAGTTGGACTTGAAAATGGACAGGGATGAACTTTGTTTCTTGTGGATGGGGAGTCCTTTACATAGCAGTGGTACCTTCTGGGAAATAAACCTGTCCCTTCAAACCATTCTGTTGATGTTCCTGCAGAGGTTTAGATGCTTAGGCCGAGTATTTCTGATGCCATTTGACTTGGAGATAAGCAGTAAATCCATCAGTAATGGGTCAAAGGATGCCTTGTATGAGAACACAGGTCACCTCTTAGCAGTCTGTAGTATACATAGGACAGTAACAGGACTTTGAGTCAGTCCATGTAGGACATGTTGTTTAGTCCTTGTATCCTTTTAATAAGGTATCTCTGTGGGTATTCCAGTTGTTGCATGTGTCTGGACAGATACATGTCAATCGGGCATTATATTCAATGACTGACTGAAAGAGGGCTGAGAAAAGGGGAACAATGACAACCCTAGATCTAGGCACAATCCCTGTGTTTAAAAGCTGCTCAATACTGAAGGACTTTCTTACAAAAGACCCATGTTGGTCAAAAGGTCACTGTCCACACAAGTTCCCAGTTCCTGAACTGGGTCATCTCTTAGGGAAGTACTGTCAATATGGTTGTTCCCTGGTGTAGGTGACTTCCCAAAGGATACAACAATTCATTTTTGGCATTTAATTTCACACCATGGTTTTGAAACCAGTTATTTGAGATAAACCTTCCTGTTGGATGGCTAAGTCATTTCAGGATTCAATGACTGCTCCTAGAGTGCAGTCATGATATCATTTCATATCATTCAGAAAATGCATGCCAACACAAATCCTGTTATTTTAGCAACTTTCTACATTTATATTTTTGAAAGGTACGACTCCCTTCTCTTTCCCAATCTCACTTTTGCCCTCCATGGTCCAATCCAATCCAATACCCTTGTCAAAGCCTGACATCTCCCAACTTAACCTCTACCTCTTCTGTTACACAACCATGCACATACTCTTATTTTAGCTGCATTTCTTCCTGTTTGTTGCTACTCTCATATTCACCACAGTCCTCACTCTCTGAAATAATTTTATACACCTGTAGTTATGCGTACTTTGAATTATAACCCTATAACTGCATCGACATCTACATTTATTCTTCCCCCTTTCTTCTAATATACCTGCAATAATGCTACTGATAGAGCTGCTCATATCTGCTCCCCTTCAGTTACTAACTCACTTAACATACCTTCAACACCATCTGTATATTATTCACCTACTTTACTCCACCTCCACAGCAGGACTCCATAGCAACACTGACTGTCATTTCACTACTGCTCCTTGCCTGTTAAACACATTCTCTTTTCACATATTCAACAATATCACCTTTGCCAGCACCGCAACTCCACTAACAAAGTTACAAACCAACAACTAAAAGCATGTGGCCCCACCTCCACTAACACCACTCTATAAATTTTGGTGTGATGTCCATCCTAAACATGACCCACCTTCCACTTCTCAAAAATCTCCCATATACACCAAGGTTTTCTCTACCACTGTACAAAGAAAAGGGGCTAACATCTGTATAACAAAGGCATTCAAAAGCTACCAGAATTCCATGCTTCGACAGTCCATGATACTATTGAACTAACTGAAACCTGGCTGAAACGTGAAACAAATAATGTGGTGATCCTACCACCAGGCTTTAATATAGTATTCTAGACACTTGAGGTGTGACCATAATCTTCCAAAGTACCTTCAGACCCTGTTATTACCCTCAAACCCCTCCCACACTAAAAATGCAGGCATTCTGAATTCTGTTCTCAAAGTTAATAACCACAAAGGTCTGCAAAATAGATATAATTAAATAATTACGTAATTATACAGTTCTCAGGAAAGAAGAATACTGGAGTTGCTTGTAGGAAAAAATATTACATCTTAACAGATCTCAGTTTCAAAGCACTGTTTAAAGATGTATGTTCATTTAAACCTGATTTTGTGGTGGCATTCAAACAAATTTGCCAGATTTGCTCATGATACTCAAATAAGGTTTTCCAATCACCACCCCTGGGGTCAACAGTCACCTTATCAATTACACCAAATTGTACCAGGACAATTTTTAGTGCGTTTAAAGAGTGCATTATTTTCCCCTTTCTTAGAAATGTCATGCAAATGCTCATAAATTCTCTTCTTTAAAATGCGTTTGGTCTTCCCCACATAAAAGTCACCACAGTCCTGGCACACACTAATGTACACTACTCCAGAAGTGGAACAGTTAGCAAAAATGGTGGTCACTAATCTAATCCCACGATAGACAATGGGAAATGTGTTACCGTCCAACATGTAACTACAATAATTACAGAAGCAACACTTCCAAATGCCAGGCCTCTTCGAACTAAACATTCAATTACTCTCAGTTGTTTGCTCAAAATTGTCTTTCAAATTAAGGCCTCTTTTAAAAACAAAAGAAAGATGCCCTCCAGTGTAACTCAACAGCTCCACTTCCTGACCCAACATGTTCCAATTCCTACAAATAATATTCTTGATTAAAAAAAGAAGTGTTGCTGTATCTTAACAATACTAAGGTGTTAAATACGTTAGTCAAAGGGGATGTGGTCACTGAGGGACATGCGTCTAATACAGAGGATGAACGAGTACCCAGAATAAAGGCACATTTGGAAAATCTACCTAGAATAACGTCCAACATACATTGTTTAATTAGGTCGTCATGGTATTCTCTCTGTCTAAACATCGTACAAAGGGTGTCTAATTAAATTTTCAGAAGTTTGTCATCAGAAATCATTCTAGATATTATTATCCTTTTGCCCCTTACCGAATGGTGTTTAAGCTTCCTGGGGAGAAAACTGTGGAAGCGGAGGTAGGAGTTCGAGAAGGCAGGCTTCCGAAAAATGTTGGACTGAAAACCATTACTACTTTTAATATTATACTTTGTCTAGTTTGTGACTGGTTGGTTTGTATATTTAAACTGTGACTTTTCTGTTGCCACCCATGCTCTGATGAAGTCTTGTATAGACAAAAGCACTTGGCATGAGTCTTTGTTTTATGTTTTGTCTTTTATCTTATTAAATATAGGTTTTTATCTTTGGGTACAGTGAAGTCTTGGTTTCCTTTGTCACAAGCCACCTCCTCATGTTTTTGATTATTAGAAAAATAAGGAATGGGTAGCGGAGATTATCCAGGAGTTATTACGGAAGATGGAAAGTAATGGAGAAGTTCTAGCTAGTGGGATAAAATAAAAGCGGAGTTTAAAAACAGGGTAGAAATGAAAGAAAAAGAGATCTGGTTAAGAAGTAATAGGAATTATTTAGAAGGGTTGACAGATGTTAAAGCATTGCAAAAGAAGAATAATCTCACAGGACAACAGGAGGTGCAATTGCAGAGTACTAAAGAGAAAATAAGGGGGTACCTGGATAACATGCATGAGTTTAGAAAGTCTTCTATTAAGCAGTTGTTCTTTTGATAATAACTCCACAGCAAAAAAACTTCTGGCACAATGACTCAGGTAACAGGAGGTAGGGTTTGCTGCTGCCATACTTAGGGAGCCTATAACAAGAAAAATAACCAGAGATCCTGTAGATGTATTATTTCAGAAATGTTATAAAATTTTGTATAAAGCAGAGTAGGGAAATCAACAAAAAGGGACACATGGAAATATTTATGGAAGACTTAAATATGCCAATGTTAGAGATAGATGAGGGCTCAACAACTAACAAGGTGGTGCGAGACGAGATAAAAATGATGATGTACAGTACAATGAAAGTATTTGCCCCTTCCTCATTTCTTATTTTTTTGCATGTTTGTCACACTTAAATGTTTCAGATCAAACAAATTTAAACATTAGACAAATATTAGACAAAGATAACCCAAGTCAACACAAAATGCAGTTTTTAAGTGATGATTTTATATATTAAAGAAAAAAATTATCCAAACTTACATGGCCTTATGTGAAAAAGTAATTGCCACCCTTGTTAAATCATGAAGTAACTGTGGTCAATCACATTTTTGGGAACGCTGAGTTAAATTTTACTAGCCACACCCAGGCCTGATTATTGCCAGACCTGTTGAATCAAGAGATCACTTAAACAGAACCTGTCAGACAAAGTGAAGTAGGCCAAAAGATCCCAAAAAGGAAGACATCATGAAAGAAATTCCGGAACAGATGAGAAACAAAGTAATTGACATCTATAAGTCTGGAACAGGTTACAAAGCCATTTCTAAAGCTTTGGGACTCCAGCGAACCACGGTGAGAGCCATTATTCACAAATGGAGAAAAAGTACAGTTTTGTACCTACCATAAATGTAGATGTTCGAAGATCCACATTGCTGCAGTCCTTACACTTGGGTAGTCCGCTGTCCTCGGTCGGCCCGAATATCAAAGTATAAGGCTGACGTCGGTCAAGGCGCATTAGACTGACATCAGGACGTCAGGGTACAAATGCACATGACCGACGTCATATCCTCAGTCTTTTCTTGCCCCAGATGTCAGAAGACCCTAAAAAGAAAGGTCAAAACCAAAAGACAGCAAACAACCAACCAACCACCCTTGCACTAACAATATGTACAATATATACAATAAACACAATATTTACAACCCAACCCACACAACCGCCTCTAACTACAGAGGGGAAGGAGGGAGGGTAAATTGGACTGCAGCAATGTGGATCTTCGAACATCTACATTTATGGTAGGTACAAAACTGTACTATGTTCTTCATCTCACATTGCTGCAGTCCTTACACTTGGGTAGAATCCCAAAGCAGAGGAAAGGGAGGATGGCAAAACTATAAAGAAGCAGGAGCTGCCAAAATGCCCTGTAAAATAGCAGTGGCAAAACCAGCCCTAGATTTAGAGTAAAGTGGAAGGTGATAATGCTTAGAGAAAGTATGCACTGAACTCCAAGTAGCTGCCTCCAAAATATCTTTAGTTGCCACCCCTTAAAAAGCTGTCAAGTGGCAGTAGCCCTAGTGGAATGAGGCCTAATCCCAGCTGGAATCTCCTTGCCATGATGGGAATAACAGAAAGCAATGCAAAACCCAATCCACTTAGAAATAGTTTGTTTTGACACAGGCTTGCCCTGAGAACCCAAAGCAAAAGAAACAAATAACTGCTGAGACTGCCTGAACCCTTTAGTTCTGTCCAAATAATATCGCAACTGCCTGTGTACATCCAAAGTATGCAAAATCTTTTCCCCTTTATTTTGGGGATTTGCATAAAAAGTAGGTAAATGAATAGTTTGGTTTAAAGCCACACTAGAAACCACTTTAGGCATAAAGGAAGGATTAGTACGTAAAGATACCCTATCCTTATGGAAAATTAAGAAAGGCTCAACCGCCATAAGGGCCTGCAACTCAGAAACCCTTCTTGCAGAGGTAATGGCCAACAAAAAAGCAGTCTTCCATGATAAAAATTTCAACTCGGTAGTAGCTGCAGGCTCAAAAGGTTGTAGAGTGAGTTTCTCCAACACAAAATTGAGATCCCAAGCAGGAGTAGGAGCTCTTCGTGGGGGTCTTATATTCTTTGCCCTCTAAGAAATTGCTTGAACAAAGGATGAGAAAACAATGGTGGGTCACAATCATAGTGAGCGAAATTGCTGCAGCATGAACCTTAATAGAAGAGAAGGACAAACCTTTGTCCAGTAACTCAGTAAGATATTGAAGAGCCACACTTAAATTAGGCTCAGAAACATCAAAATCCTTTGCTGCACTCCAAAATAAAAATCTCTTCCATTTATCTGCATACACTTTCCTTGTACTAGGCCTTCTAGCTTCCAAAATAACATTCAAAACTTGCTGTGGAAGTGGAGGCCCACTATGGTTCAAAACAGAATATGCCAGGCTGTTAGGTGCAGAGAGTGAAGCTTGACATTGAGCAAATGACTGTCCTCCTGAGACAACAGGTGTGGAATCGAAGGCAAAGGCCATGGAGGCTCCCATACCAGGCTTCTCAGTAATGGGTACCAATGCTGTCGAGGCCAATCTGGAGCTATCAAAATCATCCTTGGCTTGTTCTGTCTGGCCTTTAGTAGTACCTTTGGGAGGAGAGGCAGAGGTGGAAAGGCATACACATGAAGATGGCTCCAATTGAAAGAAAGAGCATCCACTTTCCAAGCTGTGGGATGAAACCTTTCGTGCAAAACTTTGGCAGCTGGTGGTTTAGTGGAGAAGCGAACAAATCTATGTCTGGAGTTCCCCATGACACTGTCAATTTCTGAAATACATGAGGATCCAATTTCCACTCGTGGGGATCCATAATTCGTCTGCTCAACACATCTGCTAAGGAGTTCTGTGCTCCTGGCAGAAACCTTGCCAGAAGATTTAGCTGTAAACTGAGAGCAGTCACCCACAAAATCATTGCTAGCCTGCATAGAGGATAAGAATGTGTTCCGCCTTGCTTGTTGATGTACCCCATGACAGTTGTGTTGTCTGTTAGAATCAACACCTGCCCTGGAAGAAGTAAATCCTTGAAAGCTATTAATGCAAACTGGACTGCTAACATCTCTTTCAAGTTGATATGTAGATGTTGTAGTCTGGCAGGCCACTTGTCTTGTATCCACTTTCCATTCAGATGAGCTCCCCAAGCTTTGTCTGAGGCATCTGTCGCTAGAATCTGACTCGCCTCTGGCCGGGTCACAGAGAGTCCCTTGTTTAGGTGACATTCCTGAGCCCACCACAACAATTCCTTTTGAATGCAAGGTATTATTTGAATGACAGTGTCCAAATCCTGGCAGTGCTGTGTCCATACATTTTTGAGATACCATTGTAGCTTCCTCATATGCAGTTTGGCATTGGGAAGCACCAGAATACAAGATGCCATGAACCCCAAGGCTTGAAGGACTGTCCTTGCAGTCAGCCTGGACTGATGAGACAATTGATGAAAGTAAAGGGAAAGATTCTTTTGTTTGTCCGGGGTCAAAAGGCCATCTGGGATGCTGTATTCAGTCTCACACCCAGAAAGCACATGTCCTGAGAGGGTACTAGACTGGACTTTATTTCGTTCACAGAATACCCCAGGCATCTTAGCACTGCTATCACATATTCCAAATGATGAAGAAGCTCGTCCTTCCTTAAGCCAGAATCAGGCAATCGTCCAAATAAGGATAGATCTGTATTCCTTTTAACCTGAGGAAAGCTATCACTGGAGCCAGAACTTTCGTGAACACTCTGGGCAGTAGATAAGCCAAAGGGCAATGCAGAGAACTGATAATGAGAAGTCCCAGCTCGAAAACGCAGATACTTCCTGCAACTCAGTCTGATAGGAACATGAAGGTAAGCCTCCTTGAGATCCAAAGTTACCATCCAATGATCTTTGCCCAGCAGAGGTAAAAGCTGTTGTAACGTCAACATTTTGAACTTGGGAATGTCCAGATAATTGTTGAGGATAGATAAATCCAAAATTGGTCTCCACGTGTTCCCTTTCTTTGGTACTAGGAACAGGCGAGAATAAAATCCTAGGCCCACTTCTGGCATAGGGACCGGCTGTATGGCCCCTATTTGGAGTAACAGAGAAATTTGCTTGTGAGCCTCTATTCTTTGCTGAGGAGGAACATCTGGCATGCCTTTGAAAGGAGGCAAGGTATGGAAATAAAACCTGTAACCGTGGTGTATGATATCCAATACCCATCTGTCTTGGGTAATTAAACTCCAATTTTCTTTGAAAAGTGCCAACCTCCCCCCCAAAGGTGCTGCCAGGCGAGAAGATCCTGGCAGCTGAAAAGGTAGGTCATTGGGTCTGTTTACGAAAGGACTGACCCCTGCCCTCAGCCGAAGACTGTGCAGGTGAACTCCTGTTCTAGGCCTGAAAGAGCCCTGAGCTCTGCCCTACCACGTCTAGATCTACCCCTAGACTGGGAATCATAAGAAGGATCGTCCACCCCTTGGTAGGCCAATTTCTACTAAACTTGAGGCTGAACCTGCAAAAATCTTTAACAGTCTGCATAGACTTAGCCTTGTCTTCCATTTTCTTTAAGACTGCCTCAACAGGAGAACCAAACAACACATCAGATTGTAAAGGAGCATCTAAAATCCTTGTCTTAACATGGTCAGATAAATTCTGATCCCTCAGCCAGGCGTGCCTGCGAAGAACTGACCCAGTGGCAGCCACCCTAGACGAGGCCTGTACAGCATCAAAACCACATTGCAAATAATGCTTACCCACCTGTTCAGAAACATGTACTAAATCTTGTAACTCTTTACACTCAATACCCTCCGCCAGAGCATCTACCTTAGACTTCAATTGTGAAAGGAGATAGTTTTGGTATTTCAACATGTGAAACTGGCAATTCAAAGCCCTCATAGCTAGGGTGGAGGAAGTATAAACTTTCTTTCCCCATCTATCCAAAGCCCTGGCCTCTTTATCTGGAGGAATCGGATTTTTGACAACAGAAGCCTTAACACCCTTAGGCCCCTGACTAACAGTTTCTGGGTCTGCCCTAGGACTCTTAAAAATATACTTATGAGCTTCAGGCACCCTGTAATACCTGTCCGGTTTAACAGGAGCAGGAGGCAAAGAATCAGGATTAAGGGAAGCTTCTGCAAACACATCTTCCACAACATCCAGAACAGGAGGTATAGCCAAAGGCCTATGCTGGGGTAAAAACAAAAATTCCCTAAGCCTTTTCCTGGAATCAGAGAAGTCCTGACCTTCCCACTTAAAATGCTCCCTCATGGAATGAAGAGTCTCTGAAAATGAAAAATCCTCAGGAGGAGAAGCAGAAGGAGTAGAATCATCCACATCAGAATCAGAATAAGGAGAATACTCCTGCAAGTCTTCAGCCGAAGACTCAGAAACATCCGAAGCCTGCTCAAAACTCCCTAGCTCAGGTTCCACCCTAGGTCTCTTATCAGGAGGGGGCAAAGAACCTCTAATCAAAGTAATCAAATCTTCTGCCATTTTAAGCATATGCTTCTTGGGCACAGATCCTGAAGAACTAGGTGTGACACCAACTGAAGCTAAACCTGGCCTGCCTCTGGGAGAAGCCTTGGAAACAGAAGGAGAGGGCCTAACCACCCTAGGAAGGGAGGGGAGCACAGTAACCTGAGAAGCCCCTTCAGCCTGACCTGCCTCCTGAGAGGCCACATCTTGCAATAACAAAGTCTCTCCCTGGGACTCCAGAGAAACCTCCGGCAGAACCATCGGCTCCACCAACACCTCTAAAGAACCGGCGTCCGATGCGGACGGCTCTTCAACCTAGGCTTAGCTGCTTTGTCCTTGCGCTTCTTCGAAGAAGCGGGCGTCGGAGCATCCGACGGCATTTTATAATTGCACCGCTTCCCAAAGACTAACCTGGCACAATCTAACCTTCTCTTTATAGTGCACTTATTGAATCTAGCACAAGAGCGACACCCAACAACGTCGTGCTCAGGCCCTAAACAAGGAATACACAAAGTATGGTAACCTCTATGCGGTATCTGTTTCCCACAAGAAATACAGTTATTCACTTTTTCTGACATCTGGTAAACCACTGAGGCAAGAAAAAACTAAAATATTCCCCAACGGGGTACTTAGCCAACTTTGACTCGGTCTGAAACTCCGAATTCGAAAAATTTCAGAACGCCGAACGGCACTTGCAACGCTGCTTCTGCATCGGACCATGCGGCAAAAAAGACTGAGGATATGACGTCGGTCATGCGCATTTGTACCCTGGCGTCCTGATGTCAGTCTAATGCGCCTTGACCGACGTCAGCCTTATACTTTGATATTCGGGCCGACCGAGGACAGCGGACTACCCAAGTGTAAGGACTGCAGCAATGTGAGATGAAGAACATCATGGAACAGTGGTGAAACTTCCCAGGAGTGGCCGGCCTACAAAAATGACCCCAAGAGAGCAGCAATGACTCATCCAAGAGGTCACAAAAGAACCCAGAACAACATCTAAAGAAAGTACAGTTGTGTACACTTACCATAAGTGTAGATGTTAGAGTGTATTCACTGTTACAGTCATCACACTTGGGTTATCTGCCTGCAGGTATAGCCCCTCAGTCGGCCCGAATACCAGAGTCTTAGGATTTATGCGTCGGATGCTGTCGCCTCTTCCATGACGTCAGGATGTCAGGGGTATAAAATATGCAGCTGACGCCATTACATCAGTTTTTCTTGCCCCAGATGTCAGGAGCCCCCAAAATAGTAAACAATTACATGGTTTGGAACACCTCCAATAAAAAGTAAATACCATAGCCATAAGATATGGTCAAAAAGAGGATTGGTAGAAAGTCTAGAAAAGTTAGGGGGCTGGAGGGAGGGTAACCAGGACTGCAACAGTAAATACACTCAAACATCTACACTTATGGTAAGTGTACACAACTGTACTATGTTCTTCATGTTTCACTGTTGCAGTCATCGCACTTGGGTAGATTCCCAAAGCTGAGTAAGGGTGGAGGCAGTCAAGAAGTATTAGGGTTGACAAATAGGCCTTGTAAGACTGCTGTGGCAAATCCAGTTCTGAATTTAGAAAGGACAGGCAAGCGGCAATGCTTGGTGAAGGTGTGCACATAACTCCAGGTTGCAGCTTCTAGGATGTCCCTGGTAGAGACTCCCCTAAGAAATGCTGTAGAAATTGTGTTCCTAATGGAATGAGTTCCGATCCCCTGTGGGGTAGGTTTTTCCATGGTGTTAGTAGCAGAAATGGATGCAATGTGCTATCTATTTGGAAATGGTTTGCTTTGAAATGGCCTTGCCCTCTGCTCCTGTAGGAAAGCTGACTAGCAGCTGGTCAGATTTTCTGAAAGGCTTATTCCTGTCAAGGTAGAACCTGAGCTGTCTGTGCATGTCCAAGGAGTGCAGGATCCTCCTTCCTTTATTCTGAGGGTCAGGGAAAAAGGTTGGTAAATGGATGGATTGGTTTGATGCCACCTTGGGCATAAGTGATGGGTTAGTCCTAATGGAGACCCTGTCAGCCTGGAAAGTAATGAAGTGTTCCACAGCCATTAGTGCCTGTAGCTCAGACAGTCTTCTTGCTGAAGTGATGGCTAGAAGTAAGGCTGTCTTCCAAAAGAGGAATTTTTAACTCTGCTTTAGCAGCAGGTTCAAAAGGGGGAAGTGTGAGCTTCTCTAGTACAAAGAAAAGGTCCCAGGCAGGGGTGGGAGCTCTCCTTGGGGGGTATTAAATTGTTAGCTCCTCTTAGGAACTGTTTGATCACAGGGTGAGAAAAGAGAGGTGGCTCCATATTGTAATGAGCTGAGATGGCCGAAGCATGAATTTTAATTGATGCGAAGGAAAGGCCTTTGTGGAGCAGCTCTGCTAGGTAATCTGGAATTTGAGGTAAGGAGGGCACGGCTGTGCCCTTTCCTAGCGAATGGCTCCAATAACGTATCTTTTCCACTTTTCTGAATAGGATTTCCTAGTACTAGGCCTTCTGACCTCAAGCATGACGTCCAGCACCTGTTAGCGGAGGATTGCTGGTGTTGTGTTCAGAGAAGAAGCCAGGCTGCAAGATTCAGTGTTTGCAGCTGAGGATGCAAAATCTATCCGTCCTGCTGGGACAGCAGGAAGGGGGTGAGATGTAGGCACCAGGGTGGCACTGCTGTCAGACTGCATAGGAGTGGGTACCAGTGCTGGCGTGGCCAGTCTGGTGTTATGAGGATTGTCCTTGGTCTGTCCTGCTTGATTTTGAGTAGTACTTTTGAGTGCAGGGGCAGAGGGGGAAGGCATAAATTGATAGATTTTCCCATGTAAAGGATAGGGCATCCACTCGCCATGTTTGGCTGTGGGGATTTCTGGTCCAAAGTTTGCTCAACTGATGGTTTTGGGGGGAGGCAAAGAGGTCAACCTCTGGTGTCCCCCACCTGTTGATTAGAAGTTTGAACTCGTGTAGGTCCAGTAGCTTTCTGCTTAAGTCGTCTGCCAGTGCAGTTTGTTTGCCTGGCAGGAACTGAGCTTGCAGGTGCACTTGGTTGTTCAAGGCTGTGTTCCACAGGGCCATGTCTAACCTGCAGAGTGGGTAGGAATGAGTTCCCCCCTGCTTGTTTATGTACCACATAACTGTGGTGTTGTCTGTCTTTATCAAGAGTTGTCCTGGAAGGAAAAGGTATTTGAAGGCTGTCGGAGCTTTCTGTACAGCTAACATTTCTTTTTTGACTGATATGCAGGTGAATTTGTCCTGGGCTCCATTTGGCTTGAATGCATTTGCCTGCCATGTGAGCCCCCTATGCATAGCCTGATGTGCCTGCTGACAGGATTTGGGCGGCGAAGGGTTGAGGGAAAGGAAGTCACTTGTTGTGGTTGCAAGCCTCTGCCCACCAAAGGAACTCTGCCCTTAGACAAAGAATGATAGGAATCAGTATTTCCAAGTCCTGAGAGAGTTGACACCAGAGGCTTTTTAAGTACCATTGAAGTTCCCTCATATGCAGTCTTGCATATGGAATTAGGAGAATGCATGAGGCCATGAACCCTAGGGCTTGCAGTATTTTTCTTGCAGATAGCTGGGTCTTGGAGGCCATTAGTTTAAAGTAGTTTGTCAAATTAACCTACTTTTCTGGAGTGAGGAATGCCATCTGAGAAGTTGTGTGTAAGCTTGCTCCCAGGAATACAATCTTTTGGCTGGGCACCAGATGTGATTTCTTTTCATTGATGGTGTACCCCAGAGAAGTTAAAAGTGTTTACGAATGCCAGGTGCTGAAGTAGCAATTCCCGACTATTCACATGAATCAGGCCATCGTCCAAGTATGGGTAAATCTGAATATTTCTCTGCCTGCAGTATGCAATGGCTGGAGCCAGGCACTTTGTGAATACCCTGGGTGCAGTAGATAAGCCAAAGGGAAGTGCAGATTACTGATAGTGTATAGAGCCTGCCCTGAAATGTATTCATTTCTTGCAAGATTCCCTTGTGGGGATGTGCAGATAAGCTTCTTTTAAGTCTAGGGTGACTAGAAAGATGTCCTTGGCTAGCACAGGAACCAGCTGTTGTAGTGCAAACCGTTTGAATTTTGGGACCACCAGAGAGGTGTTGAGGATGCACAGATCCAAGATAGGGTGCCATGAGCTCTATTTTCTGGGCACCAGGGACTGTGTGGAATAGAAACCCTGTCCCCTTTGTTCTACTGTAACAGGTTGAATAACCCTGATACTAAGAAGAGAAAGTACTTGCTTTTGAGCCTCTGCCCACTGGTTTGGAGGAAGGTCTGGCACCCCGCTTGAGGTTGGCAGTGAGTGGAAGTAGAATCTGTATCCCTGGGATACAATGCTCAAGACCCCATTGGTCCTGGGTAATGGACATCCCATTTTTTAGCACGCAGGGCGCGTTTTCCTCCTAGGGGTGCAAGTACTTGGGCATGGTTGGGAAGAATGATAGACAAGTCATTGTGAACTTCTTCCATAATGGGGGTGGCTTACCACTTCCGATTTTAGAGGTGGGAGCACTCCAATGCTTAGATCTCTGCATACCCTGACACTGTAGTCTTGGTACTCTGTTGCCCCTGGGTTTGGACTGAGAAGGGCTGGGAGGGACTGGAAAGGACCAGTGTTTAGAAGGCCAATGCCTACTGAATCTAGGTGGCTGTACCTGTAAGAAATCTTTAACAGTTTGCATAGATTTAGCTTTTTCCTCCATCTTTTTAAGAACTTCTTCTGCTTTTGTGTCAAACAAGCGTTCCAGGTTCAATGGAGCATCTAGCAATTTTGCTTTGACATGGTCTGGCAGGATATGTTCCTTCAGCCAAGCATGCCTTCTCAGTACAGACCCAGTGACAGCAGCCCTGCAAGATCCTTCTAAGGCATCAAAACCGCACTGCAAAGTATGTTTACTAACTTGGTTTGCAGAATGCATTAACTCTTGTAACTCTTTATTCTCTGCACCATCTGGAAGCACCAACATTTTCTGTTTAATTAGTTCTATGATATGCTGCTGATACTTCAACATGTGAAACTGGCAATTTAAAGCCCTTATGGCAAGAGTTGCAGTGGTGTATATCTTCTTACCCCATCTGTCTAAAGCTCTAGAATCCCTGTCTGAAGGGGTAGGGTTTTTGGCTGTAGTGGCCTTAATACCTTTAGGTCCCTGGCGAATGGTCTCTGGATCCACAGTGGGATTCTTAAAGAGAAATTTGTGTGAGTCAGGTACTCTGTAGTACCTGTCAGGCTTCCTAGGAGCTGGTGGTAAAGAATCAGGAGTAAGACTGGACTCCATGAAGACATCATCTACAATATCCAGAACAGGGGGTATAGCTAGAGGCCTGTATTGAGGCAAGTCTAAAAATTCTCTGAGTCTCTTTTTGGACTGTGGGTAGTCCTAGCATTTCCAGCGGAAATGCTCCCTTAAGGTATGCAAGGTTTCACCAAAAGAAAAGTCTTCTGGAGAGGAGGCAGAGGAAATGGAATCCTCTGCATCTGAATCCTCATACGTAGATAAGGGACTGTCCTGGTAATCACAGGGATCAGAGTCATCGGACTCACTGTCTGTAGAATCAGAAGGAAAACCAATCCTTTGTCTTATAGAGGGGGAAGGCTGGCTTCCCCTAATTAAAGTTAAAAGGTCTTCAGCCATTCTAAGCATTTGTTTCCATGGCATGTGCTTTGGTCATCGGTTTTCTAGGCACAGTGCGAACTCTGGGCCTGAGAAAGTCGGTAGTTTTAGCCCAAAATGAAGATGTCGGTTTAATACGAACATTGGAAGGTTGGAATACACCCTCAGAAGCCGGTGCCTGCAAAGAGGCTCCGGACCCATCCAAAGTGGAGACATTCACAGGTTCCAAAGTCGAAGGAGCAACTTGCGCCATACCGGACTCCGAATGGGTCTCAGCAGAGGCCTGTGAATCTGCAGAAGTGGATATCAGGGGCTGCGAAGGCACCTCACTGAGTACCAGCCTATGTGGTCTGTCCCTGTCTTTATCCTTACGTTTTTTCAGAAGATCGGTAGTCGGATGGCTTAAAGAAGCCATTTCGGAATACGGAGAATGAACGGGAAAGAATTTAGCGATAAAAATAGCCTGATGACAAATAGCTCTGGTGTTGAACAAGGCACAAAACTGACAGGGAGGAACGTCGTGGTCTGGGCCTAAACAGGTGATGCAGTAAGAATGAAAATCTCTGAGGTATTTGCTTTCAACACGCAAGACAATTATTAACTTTTTCTGACATGGGTTAGAGCAAGAAAAAAGGATCCCCAATGGGGTACTTATCTGTTAGAAGACTTCAGGTCTGAAACTTGAAAAAAATGAAAATTTCAGGAGGTGGCCAACCGGCACTTGCGAACTGCTTCTGCTTTGGACACTGTAAGGCAAGAAAAGCTGATGTAATGGCGTCGGCTGCATGTTTTATACCCCTGACGTCCTGACGTCATGGAAGAGGGGATGGCATCCGACGCAGAAGTCCCAAGACTCTGGTATTCGGGACGACTGAGGGCTACCTGCAGGCAGATAATCCAAGTGTAATGACTGCAGCAGTGAAACACAAAGAACATCTGCAGGCTTCACTTGCCTCAGTTAAGGTCAGTGTTCACGACTTAACCATAAGAAAGGGACTGGGTAAAAATGGCATGCATGGCAGAGTTCCAAGGTGAAAACCAATGCTGACCAAAAAGAACATAAACGCTCGTCTCACTTTTGCTAAAAAAACATCTTGATGATCCCAAAGACTTTTGGGAAAATATTCTGTGGACTGATGAAACAAAAGTTTAACTTTTTGGGAGGTGTGTGTCCCGTTACATCTGATGTAAAAGTAACACAGCATTTCAGAAAAAGAACATCATGCTAACAGTCAAACATGGTGGTGGTAGTGTGGATGATCTGGGGCTGCTTTGCTACTTCTGGACCTAGACAACTTGCTGTGATTGATGGAACCATGAATTCTGCTCTCTAACAAGAAATCCTGAAGGAGAATGTCCGGCCATCAGTTTGTGAACTCAAGCTGAAGCTCACTTGGGTTCTGCAGCAGGACAATGATCCAAAACACACCAGCAAGTACACCTTTGAATGGCTTAAAAAAACAAAATGAAGGTTTTGGAGTGGCCTAGTCAAAGTCTTGACTTGAATCCAATTGAGATGCTGTGGCATGACCTTAAAAAGGCGGTTCATGCTCGGAACTCTCCAATATGGCTGAATTAAAACAAATCTGCAAAGAAGAGTGGGCCAGAATTCCTCAACAGCGATGTGAACGACTCATTGCCAGTTATCACAAATGCTTGATTGCAGTTGATGCTGCTAAAGGTGGCACAATCAGTTATTAGGTTTAGGGGGCAATTACTTACTCACATAGGGCCATGTTGGTTTGGATAGTTTTTTTCCTTAAATAAAATCATCACTTAAAAACTGCATTTTGTGTTTACTTGGGTTATCTCTGTCTATTTACATTTGTTTGATGATTTGAAACATTTAAGTGTGACAAACATGCAAAAAAAAAAAAAAAAAGCAATCAGGAAGGGGGAAAATACTTTTTTACTGGACTGTATAACCAGTCGACAGGAAAGTCTCCAGGGACAGATGGTATTCTGGTGGAAGTTTGGAAATTAGGTGGGAAGAAAGTGATACAAAATCTAGAAGTATTAATTTAACAGTATTTTAAAAGGAGGGGAAGCACCAAAATCCTCGGAAAAATGCTGTGGTGGCTATAATACCTAAAGAAAGCAAAAACCCAGCTAATCCAGCTTCTTATAGGACTGTCTCAATTTGACATGATTATTTATTTATTTATTTGTTTATTTATTTAGTTGCAGTTTGTTAACTGGGAAAGTCCACTGGGTCATAACAGCACGTTTTCAGTGGCGGCCCAAGGAGAAAAGGTCCTCAGTTACAATCACGAAAAACAATAAGACAAAAATTATATACACTGGTAGTATGCCATACTACAACATATTGAATTACAAAGCTAAAAACACATACAGTACTACAATAAGGCAAGAATTATATACAATGATGGTGTGTCATTATCATACATATTGGGTTACAAGGCTAAAAACACACTAGGTAAATCAGTAGCCAGACAAATAGCAGTTGTATAGATTACAAACTTTTTAGCAATAATTACTGCCTAGAGGATTTTTAGATAACACGGCATGGAAAGTAGTGAAAGAATGTATCATGACAGCTAGGTATTCAGGGAGGCTGAGTGCAGGTGCAGTTCCAGGTAGAGGACAGATAAGTGTGTAGAGAAGTTTTGAAGAGTCCAGGATGTAGGACAGTTCTTATCATTAATGGTAAAGCATTCCAATTCTTGGTTAAGGAGCAAGAGAAGAGAAGAGAAGTTTGCCGTGAGGCAGGTTTGGTTTGTGAACCTGAAAAAGCTGCTGATTCTCAGACCTAAGGTGTCTAACTGGGAGGTAAAATGTGAAGCCAGAACAAAGGTTGGGGCAATCAGAAGGTTTAAATATAAGTTTATGGGCAGTGGTAAGTTGCAAATAGTTGTAGTTTGGTAATTCCATCCATTTTAGGGAGTGAAGAGTTGTACAGTTATAGCAGAAGTTTCTGGAATCTGTTGAGAATTTTATTGTAACATGACTCAACTTTGGATTTTAGAGTGATTTTGAGGTTGGTGAGTAGGGGAGCCATACGTTAGGGAAGGCAGTAGGTAAGTGGAGGCAAGGGTTTGTTTGGTGGAATGGCTAAGGAACTGGTTGTGCCTATAGAGCATTTCAAGTTTCTGATGGGTTTTTTGAATGTTTTGTTGCAGGTGTACATCACATTTTAGGTGTTCATCTATGTATACTTCTAGAAGTTTTAAGCGGCTGACAATTATTTTGGGAGTAGATATCGAACATGGCTTTGTCCAATAGGGTTGATTTTGGGGGGGGGGTGAAAAGCATGATCTTGGATTTACTGGCATTAAGAGCTAGTTGTTTTTAAGCATCCAGTACTCAGTGGTAGACAAGGCTGTTTGCGTTTTGAGTTGGAGTTCTGAGACAGAGTCAGCAGAGCAGATGATGGTTGAGTCAATCTGCATACTGAATAAGGGCTCCATTGGTCAAAGATGTGTGGAAATTGTTAATGAAATTATTAAATAGAAGGGACTAAGTACACAGCCTTGAGAAATTCCAGTAGAGGTGTTAATATGTGAAGAGATAGAGTTTTGCCATTTGACAGCCTGTTGCCTGTCTTTTAGATAGCTAGAGAACCAGTTGAGACTGGTGGGGGAAATTCCAAAGTTAGTGAGCTGTGATAGCAGCAAAGTGTGGGAAACAGTATCAAATGCTTTGGATAGATCAAAGAATACTAGATACTAATTGTCCCATTATCACGAGCTCTAGTAAAAGTAACCAGGAAATAAATAAGGGCTGTTGTGGTGTGGACAGGTATGAAACCATGTTGTGTGGAAGATAGGAGGTGGTTATGAAGTAGATAGGGCATCAGCTAAATGTGAATGCACTTTTTCAGGAGATGGGGACAGGATAGCGATTGGGCGTAAGTTGGAGATGATATTGTTTTTGCAGTCTTTGTGGAGAAGAAGAATGTTGGCTTTTTTCCATAATTTGGGCACATAAGATTCTTGAATGGACCTGTTAATTAGAATCCTTATAGGGAATGCAATGGCTTTGGCAGCAATCTTTAGAAATGTTGGGGGTAGGTTGCCCGATGCATTAGAGCAGGGTTTGAGCTTAAGTAGTAGTCTTTTAATAGCGGAGGTAGAAATGGGATTGATAGTGAAATTAAGGGTAGAGATGTAATTGCGTTCAGGTGAGGAAGAGGTGCTAGCAGAGACGGGGTTGGAGGGGGGAGGTTCTTGTGGAGCAGGATCAGTTAGGCTGTGTTGGTCATGAGGAAAGCCAGTGGCGATGCTGGCTATAGACTGTATAAAGAAAGAGTTGTACAGCGAGTCTATTTCCTGAGAAGGTTTGTCAAGGTGTGAACAAGGACTGCTTTTTGAGCCGGGGTTCAGGAGAGATGAGATGGAATTCCAGAATTTTTTTGGGTTTTGTTTGTGGTTCGACTGCAGTTTTGTGTAGTAAGCTTTTTTGTCTTTATGCACTAGCTTTTTACTTGATTACAAAGCTGTTTAAAGTGTTAACAGTGTGTCCTGGTGTTTGTTAGTTTGATGATGTTTCCAAGTTTTATCTCTGAGGTGCAACAGATCTTTAGTAGGCTTTGTCAGCCAGGGAGCATAGTTAGTTTTGATCCTTTTCATGCGGAGTGGTGCAAGGCTGTTAAATGTGTCCAGGAATGCGGTACTGAAGTAACCTATAGCATTATCTAGAGGGAGAGTTTTTAATTTGTGCCAGTTAATAATTTTGAGGACATCAGTAAAGATTAGAGGGTTGAAGACAGTTAGGTTCCTTGCCTGTTTGTACTGGTGTTGATTTTGGAGGGCTGAAGGGGAGCAGCAGATAAAGGCGGGGAGGTGGTCTCTCAGTTTGTCTGGGAGAGTGCTTGCTTCTGATATTTTATTTGGGTGGGAGAAGAGAATCCTGTGGTGTTATCGTTGGTTGGTCTGGTTGGGGTGTTTATCAGCCGAGTAAAATTGAATAGGTTAATGTCAGAGGAGTGGGAGTTGGAATTTAAGTTTTGCCAGTAGATATTTACTTTGCCTAGTATGAGAGTTTCTTTATAATGTTGGTAGAGATCCAGGCAAGGATTTCCTCTAGGAGAGGGATATGGTTTCCAAGGGGTATGTAGAGAGCAATGACAGAAAGAGATTTGTAGTTTAGCTTTAAGAGAGCGATGGTTATTTTAGCACTGTTGAATTTTACAGTTTATACAATGCTTATCTCTATAGTGACTAAAAGAATCGCAAAGGTGATGACAAAATTGATAGTTACGGATCAATGTGGTTTTGCAGAGGGGAGACAAACATTTGACAACATTAACAGAACAATGATGATCCAGAGGGAAGCAGAGTGAAAGAAAATACCACTGTTATTGGTGGGTATTAATGCAGAAAAAACATTCAACTGAGTAAACTGTGATTTTATGAGTAGGGCAATGGAAGCACTTCCATTTTCTAATACAATAATAAGGTTAATCACAAAGAGATAACAGGGATCTGAGGCAAAAATCACAGTAGGAGGTTTCTTTTCTGGTAAGCGGTTTCTGAACAGGGGGAGCCAGGCAGGGGTGCTGTCTTTGTTATTTGAATTATATTTAGAAACTAAAAAAGAAAATGAGGGACTCAGAAATTCAGGCATTATTTGCAAATGGTATTAAATTGTACCTGATGGTACCAGAAAAAAAACATCTCAGTGTAGTGGAATATTTTGAGACAGTTCCACTTTTTTTTTTCCTTGAGTTATGAAAATAATGACAATATAACAAAGAAAAAACTATAGCTATAGACTATGTACCCACACATGAATTGGTCCATAAATATCCACATTTATGGGGACATAATAAAATTAAATATTTAAGAGAATGGATTAAAAAAGGATTTGTTTATGGCAGCTAAGGATATGTGTGAATAGGATAAACAAAGGATAATAAAACTGAAAAACTGGAAGCTCTAGGCTATGGATATGGGCAGCAAGTTACAAGCACTAAAAATGTTTTTAGTCCCTTTAGTTTTATACACAGGTCAGACATATTTTTATCAACTAGAGGAGAAGTTATAGTTAGTAATTAATAAAGAAATAATTTTATGTGGGTGGGCAGAGAGCAAGATACATGTATATTTTGTTCATTCATTTATTTATTTAAACATTTGTTGACCGGGAAAGTCCAACTAGGACTGAGCCTATTTTCAGTAGTGACCCCTGGAGAAATGCTCTAGATGCAGGTCTTTGGAATGTGGGAAGAAACCAAAGTATCCATAGGAAACTCACGTGAATACAGGAAGGACATGCAGACTCCACACAAAAGCCACCCAGCTGAGAATCGAACCAGAGAACCTCTTGCTGTGAGGTGACACCGTTAACTGATGCACCACTGTGCCACACAACATGTGAGAGACAAGTGGGATAAGTTGATCCTCCCAAAAGAACAAGGTTTAGGATTACCTGATTCGAAGGGATACATTCGAGATACACAGTTACGGCTCTTTATATATAACACAAACAGAACATTACAATTCAAAGTAGAAAGGGATGATGATGAAGCAGGGAGTTAATTTAAGAAATAAGGAACAAATGGGATTTTGGAAGCAGATCCTTAAGGAGAGCAACAGTTATACAGATTATTATATTCATAAAATAGCAGAAGGTATGCCAAGAACTAACCCAACATGTGAATGGACAAAGGAGATTCTGATGATAGGGATGACTGCAAACAGAAAGACAAAAAGGAGCTGGAATTTACTGGAGGAAGATGGCAAAAAAAAAAGGTATTGGGAACAAATAATTAGAGAAGGAAAGGTAATAGAATGGGAAGATGCCAAGAAGACACTTGGAATGCAGGCTAGTGAGTACCTTCCCTATCAGAGACTGATATAAGAATATAGACTAACAGAAGCTGCTGTTGAAAAAGGGATAATTAGTAGGGCATGTAAAATATTGCACAATAACTATAAGAATCAATCAGACGAGGTCAGAAAAGATTGGGAAGAGATATTAGATATGCAGTTTACAAAGAAACAATGGAAGGACATCTGTTTGGCTCCAAAATATGCAACAACGTCTAGAAGATCTAGGATTCTTGCCTGGAAGTGTTTGTGTAGATAGCTATACACCCCACACAGACTCCAAAGAATTTTTCCTCAGGTAGATGGCAAATGTTGGAGGTGTGATGCGGAAGAAAGATGCAACTGGGACCATATGTTTTAGGACTGTAATCTTAAAAATCCCTTACAGAGTACTCTGCCAATAATACTGGACGAGCAAATGAGTATAACTAAGGAAATAATGTTTTGAGCTGGGATACAGGATCTGAATTGCCTGGACACAGTAAGGACTTGTTGAATTTAATTCTGGTGTCTGCCAAAAATGCAATTACTAGAAAATGGAGATCAAAATCTAAACCATCTACATCTGAAAGTGTGAATTTTGTAAAAGAGAAAAAAGAACAGGAAGTCGATTCTTAGAAAAGGTAGGAGTAAATTACATAAAAAATGGAAATTGTGGTAACAATACACATGGAAAAATGTTTTGGAGGAGAAATGAGGTTTAAGAAAAGGCAGGAATTGAATAATTAATATGACATTACTTAGATTATACATCACATACATTGTTTTATATTCTATAATGTTTGTAAATGTAAACTTGCTGACATGGTTTGATTGCTTTTACATAAATTTAAGTTTGCCTATGTCACAAGTGATAATTCAATAAAGATATTTAAAAATATTTCAAGAAATAATTACATTAGAATACTTTAATTTTGAATGGCATACATTAAACGACATCAGTAAATCATCTATAAATCCATGTGGCCTTACTCAAATCATCTCCACTGCTACCTGATGTAATAAGAGTAGTGATACTGATTGGATACATACCAATTCTCCAAACAACTTAACTTCTAGTGGTTCCCTCCCTAACACCTTAAGTAACCACCTACCAACCTTTGCCTTAAGAGATTTATTTATTGCATTTGTTAACTGGGAAAGTCCACTGGGCCTAGAAACAATTTCTCCATTTTCAGTGGGGGCCTGGGGAAAAAAGCTCCACAAAGTTAACATACAATGAAGTTATTAAAAAGATAAACAGATTAATACAAATAAAGGGTATAAAGTAGTAGTATCATAATTATTGTAAGATAAATTAAAGACTGGTGTACATACAATCAAGCATTAGTATAAAATACTAAAAATACTAAATAGACTAATTCTGGTGTCTGCCAAAAATGTGCTCCAAACCTATCTCTTCAAACCCCCAAAATCAACACAAAGCCATATACAGTCTAACTTTTTCCCACATCCACCATTAAAAAGTTAATTTACAAATTGATGCCTAATATTCTTACCCCAATAACGTAGCTGCAGAATACATCAAAACTGCAGCTGACACTCTTGCTTGTCATGTGTCTAGTCTAATAAACTTCATTATTAAGGAACACTGTACCTAAAAAGTGAAAAACATACATTCAACTTGAAATAAAGGTCACAACCCAAATAATTTCTCTGATTACCAAACTATATATATATATATATATATATATATATATATATAAACAATGCTGCTATCATAGCTGTCCACCTTCCATAAAGATTTTTTATCCCTAACTTAAAATCTATCAACTGGATGCCATTACAAACTATTCCATGGGATGAAGCAAAATCATCTGTTAATACATTTACAGATATCCTAAATGAACATAGTCCGATTAGAACCAACAGAGTAATAGTGAAGCCTATACCTTGTGTATCTAGACAAACCAAACAACTCATGAAGCAGAGGAACAGAGCATGGAAAAATAACATTTAATCCAGTTTTCAAACCTTCACACATCTTAGAAATGCAGCTAAACAAAAGGTTAAGTTGGACAAGAAAACAATTCAAACTTTCAAAACTTTATTCAATACACCTTGAATGTCTTCCAGTCTTCTGTTAAAACTCCTAAACCATGACCAGGACTTTCAACTATCCCCTTCCTTAAATTTGTCTAGTGATATCACTGCAATGTAATTCAACATGCATTTCATACAAACTGTGACTTCTCTCTTGAATATAGCTTTGCTCCAAACCTATCGCTTCAAACCCCCCAAATCAACACAAAGCCATATACAGTCTAACTTTTTCCCACATCCACCATTAAAAAGTTTGTTTGCAAATTGATGCCTACTATTCTTACCCCAATAACTTACCTGCAGAATACATCAAAACTGCAGCCGACACCCTTGCTTGTCATGTGTCTAGTCTAATAAACTTCCCTATTAAGGAACACTGTAGCTAAGCTAATAAGTGAAAAACCTATATCCTACCTTGAAATAAAGCTGACAACCCAAATAATCTGATTACCGACAGACAGACATTCTTTTGACCCATCAGCAGCACTAGAAAAATGGGTACTTATGTATTATCTCAACCAGATTTTTGCAGAACTACTGCAGAAAACACCTAAACTGTTTTTTTACATGTTTACTAATGAATTGAAGAAGAAGAACTAATGAATAACAACTTTTGATTCAAGTCTGGAAGGAAAACAACTGCACCAGTCTTCCCTCTGTTTTGCCATGTATTACACACGCACGCTTCAATTGTCAGGGCTGCTGTCTAAAAGATGAAACAACTACCACTAACACACAATGTACTGATGCCTGAAGTACGGCAAAAAAGTTCAAGGGGAACTGAAAGGGTTAAGCTGACATTTGTTCTTAACTGAGCGGTGTAAACCTGCTGCAATTCCTTGAGAATGTTTCTATATTTCTTGAGGTTCACGTATACATCTTTACATTTACAGTTAATGCAGAAATGAATTAGCAGCACACATGCTGCCACTAAAATGCATGTCAGGTTACAGAAACCCTGTCAATGACAGAAAGTGAATTCATGTCTGAATTCCACACAAAGAGTTGAAGGGGATTTGAAAGGGTATAGCTGACTTTGTACTAAAGGTTCACATATATGTTAAAGCAGGGAAGAGATAGTATCACCTGTGCCAGCAATAAAGTGCATACTTCAATGGCAACACTGACAATTTTCAGTTTGGTTTGTTAACCCTTGCTAAAACATCCTTCATTGTAAAAGCAAACAGATGTCTTGACAATTGTACGACATTAATGGACAAATGTCAACAGAGGGAAACAGTAACACTTGACTACTGGCCATGAACATTCATACGACATACTCCTGATTAAGTTGCCTTTGCTGCACTTGTGATCAAAAAGGCAGGATCTGTCATGTGCTGCTGCAGTGCGGAGTTCATCGGCCAAGTGAGACATGCCAGGCAGGAGTCGAAAAATTGGCAGTTATTCCTCTCCCTGCCTCATACAGTGTGTGACACAGTAATCCTTACTTGCTTCCACTCCTGTTTCCAGCTTAATTAACCTGTCTTCTCATAAACAGGACAAATTTCGCAACTGCGAAAATCTAGTTGTGATAATATGCAAGTACCGAAAAATGTATTCACAATCAATTACTCAAGCTCATCACTGATGATAATTTGGTATCCCTCACACAATATGGCTTCCCTCCACATCACAGTATTACTTCGAATGTTCTTCTAGTTTCATCTCCGCCATAAAGCAAAACAGAAACATAGATAAACTTGTTTTTGTTGTATTCCTTATCCCAGCTAAGGCTCACAACATAGTTTCCCCACACAAAACTAATTCAGAACCTATCTTCCTTAGGACCTGATGCTGCCTCTATGTCTTGCTTTGAAAGTTATCTCAGCAGTAGGTTGTAAAATGAAATAACATCTCATCCCATTCTACTTGTATCAGTGCACGTTTCCATGGATTCCATCATTACTTCCTTACAATTTAATATTTTTGAATTATCTCCATACAGCAAACAAACATACCACTGTTGCATAGTATGCCAATGAATCAACTCTCATTTGCACTGCCTAAAGCCTAGACACACTACAACAGCAAACCTAGGAATCCATCACCGCTCTGAAGTATGACTTTGTAACTAGCACCTACTTTTAAACTAAGAGAAATCCAAGTTAAATCTATTTAACCTCAAAAATGGCTAAACAGAAAACATTGTTTAGCTTAACTACTTTTAACCACACAAAAATCTAATTTGTAATCATTTAGTCTATTATTGTTAACTAGTTACTGTTTAGAAAAATTGTAGCACTGTGTTTTACTTCTTATTTCTCAATGTTGTAATTAGAGCTTACTACTCAATTGTACCCAATTTGCTCCTGTATTTCTCCATGTCATGATCACCTCTACTGTACATACCTTGATTGTTATTGTTTACCATCTACCATGTTATTCTGTGGAGCTTTTCTCCCCAGGCCACCGCTGAAAAAAGGACCTATGTCCAGTCGGAATTTCCCAGTAAACAAATGTAATAAACAAATAAATAAATTAATTAATACTAAGCTCCTTGATGTCACAATTGATGAGAACCTGAAATATGACTTGCATATAAAAGTAGTAGTTAAAAAAACATCAAAACCTCAATGACATCTCTACAGAATCAAATCTTACCTGTCCGACTCTGCAAGAAAAACAATTCTACAACCTCTTTTCTTCCTACACTTTTCTATGCTGCTCCCATACTGGTCAATCTGCAAGACACACAACCTAATCATCTTGTGCAATGGTATAATAAAAGTATCAAAGTTTGCAGCCAACATGTCATACAAATTCCATCATCCTCGGACCCTTATGGAACTTAGAAAGTTCTGTATCTGGGATCAGAAGACTACTGAGATTATCTGTTACTGTGCAATATAAGCAAATTTAACACAAATAACCTAGCAGTATATTAAGGTAAAACAGCCTGATAACTTCAGGGTCTGTGGTTGGCAGCGGCTGTAACATTCCTGTTGAAGGACTTGATAATGGCATCACCAGCACATTTGTTTTTCGTGTTAAGCCAGAATATGGATATCTCACCACAGTCAACAAGAAACCCATCAAGAAATTCACCAAACAACTTATGCCACAAAGAGATAAAGCCTGAAAAATGTGGCACTGTATTAAAACAGAAATCATCTTACAGATTTTAAGACAGCCTAGAAATTGTGCCTAAAACAAACTAAATCAAATAATCCTTTTTATGCCAATCTTCAGCATAAATATCAAAACAATCCCAAACTGTTAACTGTTCTGAGCCACAATAAATGACATAATCCATCCTAGCCACACTACAACATCTCCACTAAACACAGACACCACTACAGATACTACTGCTAATCAGTTCAATGAACACTTTGTCAAAACAGTACATAGCTTACTCAAAGATAACCCTGTTACTCATTTCACCCTACCAGCATGCACTAAAAACAATTCTTCTTTTAAATTAGCATCTGTCCCCATGGCTACCATTAAAAGATATCTTGAAAACCATGATCCCACCACCATAGTCACTGATAATCTTCCAGGTGAATGTTTTAAAAGGGCAGCAGTTATTATTACTTACCCTATTTCCACCCAAATAAACCAATCATTGACAAAGAACTATGTCCCCTCACTATGGAAAAAAAAATCATTTATCATTGCCCTGCAGAAAAGTAACAATTCTACTGAGTTCTACAACTATACACTTATAACTATACTATCTCCTTTATCTAAGTTTCTTGAAAAAAATTCTTAGCCTCTCAACTACCGTGTCAAAAGTAACCTTCTTCCTCAAACTTAGCATGGCTTCCGTCCTCATCATAGTACAAACACTGCCCTTCTCCACTTCACTAATACCAAACTTTCATAGAAATACAGGTACCCTTGTCTCTTCTTTTTTTAGACCTAGCTAAAGTGTATTATTACTAACAAAACTCTCTTCTTCAGGTCTTGATCACCCATTCCTCTTCTGGTTTCAGAGCTACCCATCAAATAGGCGCCAAGCTGTAAAATGGCAAAAAGTACAGTTGTGTACACTTACCATAAATGAAGATGTTAGAGTGTATTCACTGTTGCAGCCATCACATTTGTGTTATTCCTGCCAGGGTAGCCCTCGGCTGGCCTGAATACCAGAGACTTAATATTTCTGCGTCGGATGAAGACTGACGTCAGGTCGTCAGTAGTATAAAGTAAGGCAGCTGACGCCATTACATCAGTTTATCTTGCCCTAACCTGTCATTTACACATGCATGTCTAGATACTTACTTCCCTGATATGCTAGTTACTACTGAAACCAGTTTATAAGCATATATATTGGCTAATGTAGTCACCTCCTTTGGATTTAGTATACTTGGGCTCAACAGGAAAACAAATGTGCTGGTGGTGTTGCCATTATCTATCAAGACTGGTTAGAAATAAACCTGTTCCCCTACAGATCTCAAAATTTAATACTGTTGAACTAATTTCATCGCTCATCAAAATCAACAATATAATTTTTTCTGTATCTCAGATATATAAATATAGATATACTCCACCTGGCACCCACATTTCAACAACCGAAGATATCCTCTCCTGGACACTCACTATATTCAACAAAAAGCTATTCAACTAGGTGAACCTTAACATAGAATAGCAGCTGATCAACAATGACACTCTCTCTCAGAATCAATTTTGCATGGCTTTACACAGCTAATCATCTTCACCACTAGAATCAAACAAAAGTCTGACAGATGCTCAACTTTAGACCAGATCCTTACCAATAAACCGAACACAATGCAAACATTTCTAATGTCTGCCAGACACAATAAGTGATCAACATCCTACCTATGCAGTCAGAATCTACAGTACTGAGTACAAAAATCTAATTTACGCCAAATATGTAACCCAACATTTAACAGACACTTATCAATATTCTAACCCAGTATTACTAGAACATATTAAAATCTATGCCACTTGATACATTCTCATACTTTAATGAAACCTTCTACAGACAGTACTATCTCTGATTTTAAGAACAATAACAATTCACTGCTATCTCTCTCTCTCTTCCACTCCCCTCATCCTGTCCTAACCAGTCACATTCATTCTCCTTCTCGCTGCCTCCATCTGTACCATAAAAAAACTTTTACTGAAACTAAAGCCAATCTTTTTGGCCACTGACCACCTAACAGCAGCAGCTAATACTGTGGATTTCCCTGTAACCATACTGATAAACTGATCCACATCAAAGACATTATGTCCCATCCATATGGAAAAGTCCTATACAATACCACTCCATAAAGGTGGCACATCAGAGTCTTCCAGCTACAGACCTATTGCCATCCTATTCCCTCAGTCAACAATACTAGAAAATGTATCCACTCACAACTAATAGAAGTCTATTAGCTCTAACCACCTGCTTTCCATAACCCAGCATGGTTTTAGACCTTAGTACAGTACTACCACTGCCCTCTTTAAATTCATATCAGGTGTCTACTTGCCACATATACTGTACATGAACTGTTTGCATACTAACTGTTTTACACTTTGAATTTAAATATCATGTATAATGTCACCAAAGAAGAACAAACAGGGTTTATCTTTGTAGAGTGCCACTAAAGAACAACTACCTGATTGTATGTGTGTAGATGTCTTAAGAAGTATCTATGCAATATACTTTGTAAATAATTTGTTCTATCATGTGTATGTCAAAAATGTATCTCTTGGAGTTTTTTCCTCTGGATCTCTTGCTGAAATGAGATTATCCAGCCAGACATTCCCAGTTAAAGACAAATAAATACTTTTACTGTCCAAAGCTGTCACACTCACTATCCCTGTCACAACTGACTACCACTTCATCGTCTGTATAAATCAGAATAATTTCCTAGCCAAGGTAACATCCTTCAACACTATTCCTCAAGCAATACACTTCACCTTACAGACAATATACTACTTTTCATTACAAAATCTAACAACTCAGCTGGCGACTCTTTATACACTTCTTAAGTTGCTAAAATCTATAGCTCCATCCCTCCTCCTCTAAAAGAAGTGAGCAATACTAAAGCTTTTAGGCTACAACTCAGATATCATTCAAAAGATTCCTTCCTGCCTTTGCTCTATCCCTGGCTAACCCAACTTTACACCAGATATCCTTCGTTGTACCATAGAACTGTATATCTTACATAGTTTTGAATTTTGATATGTTTGGATTTTGTGGAATTGTGTACATATTTTATATTTCATAATCTGTTGCATTTTTTCTGTGGAGCTTTTCTACCTGGGCTTTCATTGAAAAGGGGTCTCGCTAGCCTAGAGGACCATTAGTTGCAATAATTAAATATTATATTCATAAAGTAGCAGAAAACATTCTAACAACTAAGTCAACATGGGAATGGAGAAAAGAGACATTACCAATAGGGATGACTGCAAGTAGGGATAAAGAAAATAGGCAAAATAGGGATGGAATTAGCAGAGAAACAAAGGTATTAGGAGCAAATAACTAGACAGGGAAAGGTACATGAGTAGGATAAGGTTAAGCAGAAGTTTAGACTGCAGGTTAGAAATTGCCTTCCCTACCAGGGCTTGATGCATTAGTATAGGAAAAGAGAAAGGAATGGGGAGTGCTAAGTGAAAGACCAGCTCTAGCAGTTTTTAGAGTCCTAAAATAGAAACTAATGTTAAAATAAAGGATAACTGGTAAGCCACATAAACACTGCATGATAATTATAAGAGTCAATCAGTGGAAGACAGAAAAGACTGCAAAAAGAGAATGGAAATGCGATTTACAAATGAACAATGGAAGGACATCTGTAGATCTCCCAAATATACAACAGTCAAGAAGGGTTATAATCTTTGCATGAAGTGTTTGCATAGCTATTCTTCTACCCCCCCCAAAAGGCTTCAGAGAACTTTTCTTCAGGTAGACAACAAATGCTGGAGGTGTAATGGGAAAGAGTGGGGTGACTGGGAAACTGTTTTCTGGGAATATAATGAATTCTCTACAGAGTACTTTGTCAGAAATGTTGGGAAAGCAAATGGTTGCAACTAAAGAAATTATTTTTATAAATGACACCTAGGCAGCTAATGACCCTGGGAGGTGCTTTTTAAGCCTAGCCATGCTTTCTCAATATATATTGACAAGTTCCGATACCCTATGGTTACTTTAAGAGGTATGTGTAAGTTTTGGCATGACTGGGCAAGCATTTACAGGCTGCCTCCGTCAAACAGAGACACTGGTGACAGACCAAGGATAAATTTCCAATTCCCCATCCACTGGTCGAAGTTGTTTTTGAATTGGGTTAGGGAAGAACTCTCTGTGACATGAATGGAAAGCCTATTCCAGAGAAGGAGGTAGTCTCAGAGCAGGGTTACCAAATTTTCAAATTCACAGGTCAGGAGTGCAGGGATAGATTTAGAGTGCAAAAAAGAAAGCAGCAACAAAGGAGTTATCTACCAGTTTAGGGCTGTTCTTTTTAAGTCTTGGACTCTTGGTTATAAAAATGTATGCAAGCTAATACTGCACTTTGCTGCATAGTTGTTTACTTCTTTATGGAGATGGTGAAGGAAAAAGTGGTTAGTGAAATAGCTGTTAACAGTCCCTGGTTATGTTAACAAAAAGGTTCACACACTGGGATTTTCAGTGCACAATGCGGGACTCGGGATTTGAATGTTGAACTCAGGACTGTCCCACTCAAATATGGATGTCTGGCAACCCTGTCTCAGAAATACATACCTGTCCCCAAACATGCCCTATTTATGTTGTAGGCAAGGTTTAGGTCCCTAGATTGGATAATTCTGACATTTGTTTTGCAGATATGTAATAGGTCCATCACAGCAGGCTCAGAGGATGCTTTGCAGGACAGGCAAAGGCTGAATATAAAAATAAGGCTTTGAGGGAGTCAGAGTAGGGCATGTTGTTTACATCCTGCATTTTTTTTTTCTTGTAAGGAGCCTATGTGGAGGTTTCAGTTTTTGCATACATCAGGTCAGGTATATAAAAAGATGGCACTGTGCACAATGACTAGACTGATGAGGGAAGAGTTTAGCAGCACAAGGACAAACATGGACTTAAGATGACCTAGCCAAATAAGCT
Organism: Protopterus annectens; assembly: GCF_019279795.1. Lineage (NCBI taxonomy): Eukaryota > Metazoa > Chordata > Ceratodontiformes > Protopteridae > Protopterus > Protopterus annectens. Next base: position 927,306,639 of record NC_056728.1, read on the forward strand.
GCTCAATGCTGAATTATTCCCTTCCTACTGTAGGTACATGATGGTTAAAGAC